>NC_061082.1:11337404-11637404 GCF_021917145.1 Hypomesus transpacificus
AGCGAACGAGCCCTCGCAGCTGGATGTGACGTGCAGCACCGGGAGAGTGTGGGGGGAGGGGGGGGGGGGGAGGCTGCGAAATGCAACAAAGCGGCGCAAGCTGCGCAGATCGGGTTGCACCGGGCCTAACGTGACCTTCCCCAGGGACCCTGAGTAGAGATTGGGGGCAGCCCGGGCAGGCATCCTCATAGAAAAGTAAAGTTCAATCACACTCTAACACATAGCCTACTGCCTTTATGTTTAGGGGAAAGTCCTGTCATATTTTCTTACAGTTTTGTGAGAAAGAGTCTTCATGTGAAAGCATGAGGATTACAGGACAAAACTTTTATAATAGTAGGCTAATATAAAGAAACGGTAGGTATTAAACGGTAGGCTGTGATTCAGTGCCTGCGGATAGTAGTGATGCGTGATGGTGAGCTCGATCTGGTGAAATTCAAATAGGTCACTGAGAAGCTTGTGTCTGTGCTAGATTTGAACGGGGTCTTCTGACACATTTATTTTGACAGTAAAAATATTCTGAATAAATTCACACATAACCACCATGCGAACGAAGTGCAAGCTATGCTCTACAGCGCAAGCAATCTTGGATGAAACATCGTAAATTGTCAGCGGGCAATTATTAAGAGAATCAATTAAATTTCAATCCACATTGCATGATTTAAAATCTGTGCATTCCATACATCCAAAATAAGAAGTGAATCTGGAAAAAAAGAAATTCCGTGTACGCTATGCGGGGGTAGGCAACACCAGACAGATATATCTTGAAGTTCAGCACAATTACGAAAGCGATAGGCTAGTTTATTGAGCCGAATATAGGCTACACTTCAGAAACTTAATTTGGCCTGTAGGCTGGTTAGAGTTAGACTAATTCAACGTTTGCTAATGAGATTGGTTTATAAGAAAAGAACATTTTCACTAATCCAGGTTGCTTTTCTTTTTGTAACCAAACATAGCCTTATTACAATTACTTTCCCCCCTGCCCTCAAAATAGGCTACAGTTCACAAAGCTGCAAAACTTCAACCGTGGCATTGTTGCTGTGTGAATCAGAAACGTGCTTGCAGCTACTTGAGAGAAGACCCTGAACAACCTATCGATTTCAGTAAATCAGTGGAGAAAAAAAAAGATGAAGTCTACTTTTGCATGTTGAAACGTAAAAAAATGTCTCTATCCAAAGTGTAGCAGATGTGTTATCTTGACTAAAATAGATTACAACTTTGCATAACACTTGACTAGTGTTGCCTAAAAGAGACGCAGAGTCCTCGTCTGATCATAATGATTGTTTATCTGTCATAGCCTACGATTGTTAGAGGCCACATTACATAGCCTACCTATAACTTGAAATGAAGCCATGTCTTCCATCATAGAATTGACAGCTATAAACGAGGCCAGCTTTAGTCAGGCATATTGCAAACACGTTTTGTTGTCCATTGCGCTGTGTAGCGACGCATCTGAACAAACGGCAAATGACACTGAGGAAGCCTAGGCTACTCTGCTGTAGGCTACTTGGTTAGGCAAGATCTTTTAACAATTTCACATAAAGAATAGGCCTAGGCTACTGCTCAAGTTATAGAGACGTGGAAAGATGCAGACTGGCTGAAAAAAGGATGTAGCCTAATAGTTTAAAGTAAAGCAAATATATTCGCGGAAAAACAAACAATTTTAAAACAAAGTACAATTTTACTAGTATAATTACTTAGTAATAATAGACACCGCATCAAACCATTCAGGTTCCAAACCATCCACAGGTTTTTTTTTTCTCAACTTCTCATATGAAAAGCACTCACACTCAAATAACGGGTTTTCTCCCTCTCCATAATGGCACTATCTCGCTGATCCGCTACTCGAACCCCTCATAGCCTATAGCCATACGTTCCTTCTCCGTTTTACTAAAGCCTTCTGTACATAATTGTTTCATATTCTCTATTCTAATTTATATGTGCTGCTTTCATTGTTTATGTTCATCGTAATGAATTAAAGCGTCAATCAACACTAAAGAAAACTTTGGTGAACCGCTCCTCTGTCTACAATGAAGAGAGAAAGGGGACAGCGCGGGATGTCCCGCAAATGACATAGCTTACAAACCTTCACAAACATTTATATTGGTCACTTAAAAGTTATCCTTACCGTTCTTTCTTCGTGGGTTGGCTTGTTTTCGCCTCTTACACCGGGGACCCTCCGCCATGCTCTCGTGCTTCATTGATAAGAGTAGGTCAGATGGCAGTCCGCATGGGCTTGACTCCTTGAATCAGCAACACGCAGACTCCGCTATCTAACAACCAAACAAAACGGCGTCAAATTGTAGGACAAGATGACTTGTAGATTCCGTGAAACAAACAAGGGGCCTGAAAATATTACGTTCGAATTCACTCTAAGGTCCTCAATAAAACTCCATAGGATAGAGTCCAGAGTTTGCAACACTGTGCGTGTCTGCCGTCGCCTGATCTTTTGATGAGAGTCTAATCGGACAGGGCGTCAGTGAACGGAGCAAGGAGGAGGAGGTCGGACGGGCAGACACATTTGATAGATGGGGGCAAGTTAAACCAATTTGACTTAGGTCGACTAGTGGAGCCTTAAAAGGTAGATCTACAAGTTAACATGAACTTCCACACAGTTCTGACCCTTAAAAGGTAGATCTACAAGTTAACATGAACTTCCACACAGTTCTGACATGTTCATTATTTTGTGGGATTTTGAAAGATTTCTAAGGTTTGAGGCAATGTTGTTTTATGGCATCTTTCATCTAATAGATTAAACATACATCTATATACAGGCCTATATATAGTGTATACTTCCTATATTACATTCTCAAACTGTATGCTATGATGAAAATAGACCAAACCTCCATATCATAATTTATCAAGCCTATCATGATACATCGCTCAATCGAATTAAGTTGTTGCCAATTTAGTCTAACGAACTAATACACATAATTTAAAATAAACCTGTTTCTCCAAATATTATGAACATAATCGTGTTTGAGTTGTTTTTCGATGGAAGTTCTAGCAAATGGGCTTTTCCCGTCCTGTCATTTGGGCCACACCTTTTCATAGAAAAAATACTTGCACAATTGTGCAAAATGTAAAGGTTGGTAAATGTCAAACTTCCTTATTGCAGTCAGTTATATGAAGCCATTATGTTTAAGAGCACACATGCTCACAATGTGAGAAGAAGCATCGGCGTGCCCATGGCCCTCTCTGCTAGACGCTTTCAGTGCAGGGACGCATTGTCACTTGAGTTTGAATTAGAAGGGTAGCGAACCGTAGCAGGGGAAAACAAACACACAAATACATCACAAACATTTAGACAACTCGGCACTGAATATAGCTTAATGCAACAGCACAAACCCTTTGGCAAATGCTCTGGATTTAAAATGGTGAAGTGTGACAGCAGAAACACGGTTCAAAAAGAAGGTCTTAGTTTATAACTGAATTACGAAATATTGCCACTGCATCACACTGTATATCTTTTTTTCCTCTCTTTCGTTTTGGCATTTGCACCAGCAATGCAACAGCAGTGCGGATATATGTGGCTACAGTCCAAACGTCGCTTTCACATGACATGATATGTTGGAAAACTGAGATGTGCTGATATAAGAAGCAAACTCACATATATGTAATACTCGGCGTAAATACGGATGGCACACATGCACCGCCTCCGCCCGTTGTGTCTCATACAGATTTTTTTTTAAAGAAAGAAAGAAAAATAGGCTATCGAAGACATTGGACTTCCGATAAAAGGACACGGGAAAAACCAGCGGACCATTGAGGCACGCATACACAGTGGCTCACACCTGGAGTATTGCGCACCTCTGCCACCTGCACAGGTAAGTGGTTTATCTAGGATAATTTGCCAGAGCGCACAGGTATGCATGATTTCCAATCTTCCACTGCTACGCTAATATTTGACTAACATATTTATAAAAAATATGACATTATTTGAAAATACACCTACCAGAATGTCAGAAAGATGGTCCAAACAGCCGGTTATAGATAGAACGTCAAAAAGAAAATGGTAAAGTGTTGAGTCTTGGATCCCCCCAAAACGGAAATATGCCTTGGAAATAGCTTGACGAGGGACCGTTATTCCTGATGGGCAGGTTGGGACTGATCTCTTTTAGCCACTTCACCAAACAGACCTGGGGACGCACTGACGTGTTACGCCTCTTCTAATGACATTTTTTCGCTCTTTCTTTACTGCGATATAGAGGCGAGAGACCTCTTAACACGCGCCACCTATCTTCACGCGGAGGGATAATTGAGGAGTATATGTGTGCGTTGTTTGGAGACCGAGACCAAGTTGTTGTCACCCATGAGATGATGCTGATTGTTTGTGAGCAACGGTTTAAGTCAAATGTGAGTTAAATACTGTCGAGTCTGTTTTAAAGTTTTATTTTTTCCAAGCGAAACCGAAAAATGACCTGCCTACTGCAATGCGAAGGGATTTGTGTTAGTGGTGACAAGCACTACCCGTGCTGTCAGACAGGAGCAGTACAAAAGGACCGCCAAGGTACCTGATTGGATCAAACAGGTAGTTTACCTGTACACGTGCGTATGCTCTCCTGGGCTTCTCTGCCAGCTGCGTCACAGGACTGATGTGATTGTCTGACAAGACTGATATTTTTTATTTTGACTGTCTGTAGCCTACTAGAAACATTTCCCTTCTCCATTCCACATTGAAGGCACTGTTTTCTGCATTTTTTTTAATGGACAAGGTGGGTACGGTTTTTTAGCGGCTACAGTGTGGACAAATGTAAAATATTAATGTTTATTTTGTTTAACATCGACATCCTCCTTTATTTCATTTTCTGGTTCCTCCATGGGCTACTTTTACACTAGTGTAGCGGAGGGTTACATCCATGAATTGTGGTGTGGAAACTATTCCCTCCCTTCTCTGCGTGTATTTATTTTCTGCATAGATATGTTCACCAATGAATGCACTCGACTGTGATTAGAATGCTCAAAGCCAATTGAATTGACTTGAGTAGTTTGGCTAAATTGTATTAATAGATCAGGTAATTTCTAAATGTCAGATATTTAAATATGAAACGCTACCTCTCATGGACAATCTTTTATAATAATAATTATGTGTATTATTATTACTATGGCCTAATAAATCATGTTATTATTAATCATGACATTATAATAGTCAATATTGTAACCTTGAACATGCCCTGTAAACCATATATTAACGGCAAATGCCTTAAGTAAATATTGAACTTGATGAACATGCAATCATTTGTCAGAGTTAGAGATGCAATGGGTAGCCGATACACACAGATGCGTGCAGGAACTATGTGTCTCTCCTTTTTTACTTTATCAACGGAATGAAACTGTATTACAGACTTCAATATCAGAGTGAATATCTTGATTTTGAGAAAGTACTGCGTAGCGCCTATCGGCCTTTCTCATAATAAATGCTGGGGCATAAGGGAAATTCCTGAATTTTCAAATAAAATAAATATTATTAAGCTTAGCCTACCTGTCGTTTCATAATTTTGAAATTACACACATACACATCAAAAGCCCTGCCGTTAACAAAATTTAGTTTTACAAACCCTTACTAATCTTAAACTAGAGGCACCTAAAATAAGCATCACTTTCAATTGTCTCCGATGCAGTGTTACAGAACATGATGCAGTGACATAAAATAAGATGGATTTGAGATGGTTTCATCAAGGCCCTGCACCTTGACACGCCTCATCACACACGTTTCTGAAATCAACTGGAACACATTATTCTTTTGTTAAAATGTTAAAAGACCACAATCAATTAATGACATACATTCTTAAAGGTTTTTGCGATGCGGTATTTATGTCATCAAACCATACTTGAACGAAGCCAACATTTAACCCTCCCCCCTTTCCCCCAATAAAAACATAAATAAAATATGTATCTGATGTGATTGCATTCCCTCAAACTCAAAGAACAATATACATTCAAATCTATATCATGACAATGACCTGTTGAAGGATTAAACTTTAAATTGTATCTGTCATGTAATTGTGTCTGGTGTCACGCCTGACACCACCTGGTTCTAGCAACACAGAAGGGAAGTGAGAGCTTGAGTCACCATAAACCTGAGGTAAGGTTTGTCATGTCCAGACCATGTGAGCTGTTTGTTACTAACACACACACACAGACACACACACAAACAGACACACACACACAGAGACACAAAGATAGAAACCTAATGTTGTACAACAGCTCTCATTGCAACACAGGAGGGGTAGATTTGAAGCAAATGGATGTCAGTGACGGTGCTAGGTGAATGAGGGAACTGCAGAGTGTAGCCGTGTTGAGTAACCGAGGACCTCGAGAGGCTTACAGCTTCACACCACTCTTCTCAGGGAAAAGCCAGGCGGTAAAGATGGCTGCAGCGTGAAAATGACCGGACATTTGATCTCCTGCACCGGGACAACAAAAATAACAACCCACACATACAGCAAACACAACCAGGTCAGTGTTAGTTCCAGTGTGAGATGGCCTACATGGCAGGACAACAGCTAGATGTCAGGACAGGCCAGCTAGGTGGCCTGACCAGAGATGTACAGCATCCTCAACCTCACGCCGTTGAGCCAGCCCCCACCACTGAAGAGCATGGACCAGGACACAGCTCCTCACGTGGGCTGTGTTCAGAAGGACACGGAAAGACAAGCAGGTCCCACAGTGCACGCCCAACCTGCCCTCGCACCCCCCTTCGAACCCCGGTGAATGACCTAATCCAGTGTCTGCTGTCAACAGAAACAAATCCCTAATCTGCATCCATCTATCTGTGTAATACTGCTGTAAATTGAAAAAAGAGGGGTGGGTTGGGGATTGAGAAGGGGAGGGATTGGTAAAGCGGGAGGGGGGTGCATTGACTAATCCCAGTAGGGGGTGGAGGGGTAGCAAATGAGTATGAGGGCTAGAAATGAACCAGACAGAAAAAGGTTGGGGGAAAAGGTTTTTCATTTCTTTTATTGGGAATGGCAGTGAGGGCGGGATTGGAGGAAGCATTTATGTGTTTACGCGCACATCCTGTGTGATACAAAGCATGGGGCTGTAATGTGTGAGGGATAGCTCTCACGATGAAACATGGACCCGCCACCTTTTGACCTTCTGGGACCCTCTCTGGCTGGGATCCTGGGTTGACCTCATGACCGCCTGGGAGTGTGTCATTTAGGGAGGAGTGAGCAGTGACTCACTGGTTTTATCCAAGTTACCTCATATTGTCACCGTCACCACAGTACAAACTACCTGGTTTACACAATCATGGTAAAACACTTAGGTCAATACTGTTTAGACCAAAGATGTTGATAGATAGTAATATCTCTCTCCTATCCAGTCCAGCCTACACTAGTTACACAGCGAACTTGACCTCACTGTCCCGGGTAATGTGAAATTCTGGCCAGCAAGGTTTTTTTTGTTGAGGTAATGAAAATCCCAAGGGGTCAGATAAGCCAGCCTTTTTGTTATGGGCCATGCCCCCCACCCCCCACCACCCCCTCCCCGCGCTCGTCTCTCTCCCCCGTCCTGTTCATTAAGCTCTGTCCAAACAAATAGGTGCTTGTGTCCCACCAGTGTAACAGCAAAGTGGGGTTTGAACTCCTGCCAAGCTGGATGGGACAGGGACCCTGGCACCCCTGCCACTGACCCCTCTAGTTTTTAGGGGGTGGGGGCGGGGGTGAGGTGGGGTGGGGTTGGAATGTTGAGGCAATTACTGATGACAAGCATGTTTCTAACAAGAGAAAATGTTGCTATTCTGGTTGTGGCTTTAGGAGAAAAATCTGCAAAGTATGTAGTTGTTGTTCTGAGATAGGGTTGGCTTTACAGTACAAAGATCATTTTTAAACATTTACTTTTTACAATGGAAGTTGGCACTGTTGACACACTGCCCGCTGTACTCAAGACTTGAGTACCACTGATTTATTTCTCCATCTTAGACCTGACTTCTTCCCTAGAATTCTTAGAAGCCTAATGTTTCTGCTGTTCCTAGAATTAATGTTTCAGAGACGCAACTGTCTTTTATGAACATGGAGGAAGTTGTTCATTTTGAAATTCTTGCTGTGGCTTTTGTGTCACTGCCCACACCTCAGTCAGGGTCAGACTGGAGACCCAGATGACAACTGCCCCGATGCCCACGTCCTATGGGCCAGGACTCAGGCCTTAGGGGACAGGTATTAACTTCATGTAAAGTGTAATAGTATTTGGACCAGACAGTAGTGTACCACTACCTCCTTACACGCACACTCGCACACACACACACACACACGCACACACACACACAAGCACATACACAGACATGTACACACACCAGATAAACACACCCACACACACCCACAGACTGCTGCAGACCTACGCTGCCCTCCTGCGTTGAAATTTCAATTTTTAAAGGGGGGGGGGCAGGGATTTACCCCCCCCCCCCCCCGACCCCCCTACTCCCTCCTCTTTCTCCCTGCCCTGATTGGTCTTATACTGACAGCCAGATGTGTGCTTCCTGTGGAGCATGCTGGGTTTCTACCCAACTCTAAGCCTAATGGGAAGTTATTTCTATGTCTGGGGGGTAAGGGTGGGAGGGGCTTGAACTGATTACTCTAATTCCCCTCCCCCGCCCTCCCCCCTTTTGCCACCACCACTATCACAGCCCCCCCTCTCCCCCACCCCTCGGCCCCCCTTCGTCTCTCCATAATACCGCACAGCCCACCCCAAAAGCCAGCTTAAGGTAAGCCAAAACGTTACCATCAGATCTTAGCGTACCTACACAGCGCTGGCCATGTACGGTGAGCCTGCTGCCCCGGGAGAGGGGATCACGTGCGCGTAGGGATGGATCCCGTGCATGCTGGGGAGGACATGTAACACAACCTGTAGCACCTGTCAGAGTAGGCTACCCTGACGTGCCTGCCATGTCTGCCCTGCCACTTGATCCTGCTTCATCACACACCAAACGCTTTTGATCCGAATCAGGTGTTGACAAACACATGCACACTGACACACACACACACACACACACAGATGCACGCACACACACGCCAATGGACACACTAATGCCTGTGCTCACAGATGCATACGGTCACACCACATGCACACGCATTACCACACACACTTGTGCTCACATTGCCACACACACATGCACTCACATTACCACACACACATGCGCTCTTTAGAAGAAAGACTGAAGGGCCAGCAGACACCCTGACAGACATCAGGTAAGAGGCTGGTTATCAGCCTAAGCAGTTAATCTTCTCCTCCTACACCTAAGTCTTTCAGGAGGCCTGTTGAAACAAACAGCAGCTAATTGTCACTTACACGGAAGAGAGATTAGTCAGGTAAGTGTGTCCCGTTTTAAACTATTTCCATGAGCCCTCCATCACAAATATCTTTGATGAGAGTATATGGGTGCCCCAGATTTTTTTTGTTGCTGCTCACTTTATAGCTCGCTTGCAGAAGACTAAGAGTAGGTGATATGATTAGTTTAATTCCTCAGTGACTTTGAGAGAAGTGTCCTTGGTCAAGGGTCTTTCAGCCAGGGGCTGATTCTGTCAAAGGTAGGCATGATGCCACCTACGGGATGGAAAATCCTGAAATCTCTGCAACGTGAAATGATCTGTTGCCACCATGTAGAAAACCAGAGGGAGGAATGTCTATGGAAGGATTTACTGTAGAAAGACTCTGCTCGCACGGGAACATGGTCGCGGCAGAGTATAGGTTGTTGCTTTGCTGAGAATACAGCATTTATTAACTTATAGCTTGCGGTTGAAACCAGCCTCAGAGGAACAGAAACAGAAAACGAGAGAGGCAACAGAGAGGGAAAGAAAGACTGCTCTCGGAGAGTCTGTAAAGCACTCCGCTGTTCCCGTTTCTCAGTATTCCAACTGGTGTTTGACCTGAACCACGGACCAGGAGAAAAAGGCCGGCCTGATTTCGACTGTCAAAGCTCGCACAGGAAAGGTATTACAGGCTTTTTCCCAGTCTGATCTTAACCACACATCCCGTTCGCTCTGACTTATTAAAGACACTATACTCTGAGGACGGCGCACATCCATCAAATGTTCTCCTTGCTACTAAGTTGAGAGTAAGAAACTGCAACTTTGTCATTCCATATTTGGAAAAAAGAGAACTTAGCAATTTGCTGAAATGGTGAAATACTATGACTCAATATCCAGAAATAATACAATAGACTAAGTTATCAGGTACAGAGTAATAATAGGACTCGAGCTAACACACACACACACACAGACACACACACAAATACCCCTCCCAAACACACACATACACACAAACACACAAACACTCCAAACTTGATACCATGCGGTTGGTTAGCCCGGTAGACCAGCAGGCCAGGGTTGTGCATGGGGTGGTAGCCATGCAAGGGAGAGGTGGAGGCCTGTCAGTGGGGTGTCCAGAGTGATGGGTCGTCAGGTCAGGTCTATATTTACTTGGCTGGCACTTCCTTTGGGCTGTCACGATGCCCTCAGGACTGCTGATAAAGAGCTTGGATTCTGCAGTGACATGACAACCCTGACAGGGCTGTACACGGGTTGTGGGCTGGCCATGAGTAGGAGAGAGAGTGTCTGTGTGTCTGTTATGTGTGTGTGTGCACATACCATGTGCATCATTGAAATGCATGTTTTGTTCTAGGGACATTGATTCTAGTAATTAGCAATATAGAAGTGAATACAGGAAGAACACTTTAGACTGTCAGGTTAGTACATCCTCTCATGTTCTGCTGCTGTGATGGCCCAGTATGGTCTTCATGTCAGCAATCCCCAGCCTGTGTCTCAACCATGCGCTGCCATGAACAAGTGGACAGGGAAAGTTTATCAGGCACAGGAAGTGGTGTGGTGATACCTGAAGAGGAAACCTGGAGGATGTGACTGGCTGTTGATTACTGTACACAGAGCTGACCACCCTGTCATTTAGCCTTGCGTGTGTGTGTGTGTGTGTGTGTGGGTGTGTGCGTGTGTGTGTCAGGGTATGAGGAGGTGGAGAATGTTCTACCAGGCCTGCTCAAGGAGGAAGTGCATTCAAGCTGTGAAAGTCAGACAGTGAGGGGTGAGTGTGCTTGGAACCATTCCCTCAAACACACACACACACACAGACACACCCTACCTCACACAAATGCATACACATCCTACCTCCTCTCACACACACAGCTCAAGTGTGGCTGCTTCATCAATTTGATTCCTCCAGTGTGAGGTCAAGGGTCATTGATGCTC
Organism: Hypomesus transpacificus; assembly: GCF_021917145.1. NCBI lineage: Eukaryota > Metazoa > Chordata > Actinopteri > Osmeriformes > Osmeridae > Hypomesus > Hypomesus transpacificus. The sequence goes on from NC_061082.1 coordinate 11,348,600, forward strand.
ACTGCCACCTGGCTATCTGACGTGACTCCCGCTGTTTGGATCCATCACACAGCTCACAAACAAACCCACCTTGGTGTTTCGACTACACATAGGACCCTGTAGCGTCCAAGCCCACACCTCTGATCCCTCCCACTATTGGAAAGAAGGGATTTGAGACAATCCATCACCTTCTCCTTTGAAAGGATGAAACAGGCTTCTTTTATCAACACAGCCACAGGAGAGCGGCTTCATTCTCTCCCATCCTCCTCTGAGCGGCTCTGAGAGCGCTCCTTCGCCCAGGAGGGATTAACCACACAGCACCTGTCAGGTAGATTCACAGCGAGCCACGATGAGAGAAGGAGCGAGTGGGAGGAGAGAGGCGAGAAGAGGGAGGCGAGAGGGAGGGAGAAGAGATGGTATGAGAGAGAAGAAGGCCGGGAGGAGAGCAGAGGGTGGAGAGAGGGAGGGGGAGAGAAGAGAAAGGGAGGAGAGAGGGACGGAGGAGGGATCAGGGAGGAGAGGAGGAGGAAGATGAGATTAGGGAAGAGAGAGGGAGGTAGGGAGGAGAGAGGAGAGGAGGAGGGAGGAGAGATGAAGTTGGAGGGAAGAGAAAGGAGGAGGCGAGAGGAGAGGAGAGGAGAGAGAAGGGGAGAAGAGTGGAGAGAGGAGGCGGGGAGAGAAAGGAGGAGGGGAGAAGAGAGGAGAGAGGGGTAAATAAAAGAAAAGGAGGAGTGAGTCTCCATTTCTTCTTTCCTAATTCAAACATTGACTGCATGTGCCTGGAGAGGAAGACTCCCTACTCGTGTGTGTGTGTGTGTGTCATGCTGTGTTAATCGCATTGTTGGCTCCTCGTGGGGGGGTTGGAGAAAAACAGGATGGAGGTAAAGTCAGGTGATGCCTCTCAGAGAGGAGAACATGGCTGAATAAAAACATTATAGATGAGCGGCCTGGGGTTGTATAGGGAGGTGACATGGGGCAGTGTCACAGACGCATGTATGCACACAGGATTATCTTTGTGTTCTTTTTATGGAATATGGGAGCTGGGAAGGTCATATTGGACACCCATTACCCTGGAGAAAAAAGGACCTTAAACTTAAACGTACTGTTGACTTGTAATATTCACGTGTTTGGATGGAAACATTCAATAAACCATGTAGACTAGCTCTTCAACGTAAACCAGTCTGTCAACAGAGAACCACAAAAATGTAACGTTTCTCATTTTGGCTTAGCGTCCTAGTTGTGGGGTAGTCCTTCTAGGACGCCACTTCCACGGGAGAAAACAGCATCTGAAGCATTACAAGATTATTGAGAAACGTTATTTAGGTTGAGAGAGTGAAAAGGCAAAAGAGTGGAGAGAAAAAGTCGAGAAAAAGAAGAAGCTAGAGAGGAGGAGCGAGATAGGGACAAATAGAAAGATGTGTAAAACGGTGTGAAAAAAGTTGGAGAAAGATAGAGAGCAACCAAGAGAGAGAGAGTGAGAGAGAGAGACAGAGGGGGGAGAGAGAGAGAGAGAGAGAGAGAGAGAGAGAGAGAGAGAGAGAGAGAGAGAGAGAGAGAGAGAGAGAGAGAGAGAGAGAGAGAGAGAGAGAGAGCGAGAGAGAGAGAGAGAGAGAGAGAGAGAGAGAGAGAGAGAGAGAGGAGAGAGAGAGAGAGCGAGCGCGAGCGAGAGAGAGAGAGAGAGAGAGAGAGAGAGAGAGAGAGAGAGAGAGAGAGAGAGAGAGAGAGAGAGAGAGAGAGAGAGAGAGAGAGAGAGAGAGAGAGAGAGAGAGAGAGAGAGAGAGAGGGAGAGGGAGAGAGAGAGGGAGGGAGGGAGAACTTGACCCACACATACAGTTTCTGCTGTAGTAAGATGAGCCAGCACAGCGGCCTGTCTGCTGGGAGGATCCAGCAGGTCATGTTAATGTCAACACCGCTGTCACAGCCCCTAATGTTTACAGCCTTCTTCCTGCCAGCAACCACCCCAACACCAGCGGCAAACTGACTCCTTCCCAAGTCTTCCTCTACTGGCTGTCATGTCATGTGTTTGCCTGTGAAATTACTACAACCCGTACTCCATTCAACAGCTGCCAGCCTTGTCCTGTCTGTGCAGTCTTCTCATGGATGACGGCCACCTTGGATGGTTTCATTCAAGGTAAATGCTACTTTGTCTTTGACAACAAACCCCATCAAAGTGTTAGCGCATGCTGTAAATAACGTCAAGCTAAAGCTGAAACTGTTTGGAGGGAATGTTTGTACTGGGAGGTAAGTTTAGAGGGTTTTGTAGCTTTGACCTCTTGGTGTAAATGTATTTCTCTCCAATAACGTCTGAAAAATTTCCCATCAAAAAGCTGTTAAATCTTGAGTCACAGGATTACTGTGGAACCACGACTGTGTGAGTTACTCAGGGGTTGGTGCAGTCATTTTCAGCTTTGCTAATTATAAACAGCAGTTCAAATTATTTTACAATACTGCAGTGAAAAAGCTTGTTCTTGTGCAGTAAGTCCATACTGTGAATGAATGAGTCCTTTCGGAAAGTATCCTGCACAAGTATAAACAATGCAGAGATTACTTAAAATCCACAAAAAAATATTTACCTGTCACCCTCTAAAGGTATACCTGAATTATTTCAATATTAAAGGACACACCAAAAAAAAAATTCTTCCACAGCGTACTGGACCATGTAGGGCTTGAGACCTACACAACGTCAGGTGACACATGATGCTGCCAGGGGTGGTCTGTGGGTGGTGGAGTCCTGGGAGGGAGATTACCAGCTACCACAGGTCAGGTGTTCCTTCTTAACTCCAAAGCCAGCGTTTCAGAGCCAGCGTCAATGCGAGGCGGAGGAGTGTCGGAGTGGGAGACTCCTGCAGCCCAGGGACTCCCTTTATGGCTGTTTTTCTTGATCCGTATTACTTACCTTGAAAATAGCCGACCTTCCACCGGGGCCTCATTGACATTCCAGTCAGAGTGTCACAGTTATTGTTTTACCACTCAGCAGGATGTCATACGTTTGCTGTCCTCTGACAGCAGAGGCGTTGGGTGTCAAGGTCTGAGTGTTAAAGGTCAGGTAGCTTGTACTCCCACAGCAGAATGAAACTCCTCCACTTCGGGACTGACCCAGCACCAGAGGTCCTCCTAAAGGCCGTAGGTCATCTTCTGGGTCAGAGAGCAACCAGCGGTGCAGAAGATACCTAACTACTCTATTTCTAGACAGAACGCCACAATCTTTGTTTATCCTCGAGTGGATTTTTGGACGGTTCTCCGCCGCCTAATGTTTATCCAGGAATGAGAGCCGGGTCAGAACGTCCTGTAGAGGTCGTGTTCGATGTCCTCTGTTGTTCTTGGAGACTCCCCAGAAACAGGCTGGAGTTATATCTGTCTTTGGTCATCCAACTGCATGGGGAAGTATCTACGCCATGCTTACCATGCAAAATTGTGTCGTTATAGTACCTCGCCAAGAAATCTGAGACACCTTTTACAGATAGCGTCTGATATATTTGATACAAACGATGAAAGACTTTTATAGAACTAGGCTATGATACTGTTAGAACGTGAGCTTCATTGACCCTGACGGTTATTATTATGTTTGGGGTTCTCCTTATTCATGAGTTGTTTCTATGCTCTCTTATCTCACCTTACACTAGGTCAATCAGAGCAGGAACCATGTAAGGGATTATAGCTTGGGAGAGGCTCTAAAAAGAAGTTTGACTTCCTGTATGGATTTCATTTTGTTTTGCCGTACAGTCAAATGTAAGAACAACAGTGAGCTAATGTGTCAACATAGAAAGTTGCAAACCACTACAGAGGGTGAAAGAACGCTTTCCTACATTCTTAGAACCATTAGTAAGTGTTCTTCTTAAAAGGTACACTCCCTCCCGCTAAATGCTGTCAGATGGACACAATCCCTCCCCGGAGGAGAGACTGAAGCCATCCGCTTGCCTCTCATATGCTTTTGTTTCTTCAGGACTCTTTGGAGACATTCCTCCTGGTCGCTTTGACACAGAAAGAAAGCAAACAGGGACGGAGAGAGAAGAGAGGGATTTTTTTCTTCTTCTTTTATGCCCCAGCTCGCAGACGGCGGGTGTGAGAGCAGAGGGAGGTGGAGGTAGGCTGTCTGTGGGAGGGTTAGGTTTATGTTGGCAGCCAAAGACAAAGAATGCAGACAGAGAAGGTAGGGGGTAGCCTGATGCCAGGTCACTGACACGACAAATCAAAACCAAAGGGACTTAGGCTTTGGCCTTATATTTCTTGTTGGATAAACATCTCTGGGGTGAGAATTGCCCAGACCCTCTCATACATCGTGGACAAACCCTTACCTCCCACCTTCCTTCAAGCTATAACAGATAATGTTGACTCACAATCCCCCACTGCTCTGAGGGGGTATACAATTCGTCTGCAAGGTAGCGTCCTTGAGCTATGACCAAATGTGTTATGCTTGGAGAGGCCTGTGTTTAGCTGGATTCGCTTCAGAATGTGGGCTCCAGCTACGGTTCTACTGATGTGTTCTTTTTTTCTCTTTCCCCTCGTCACAGGAGACACCTCCACCCTAAGCCAGGGGGGTTTCTAATGTAGTCATGCCCAGCAAGTGTGGTAGAACGGCGTGTTTGATTTGTAAAGAGGCACCAGCCAGGCTAGAGCAGGCGGCGGTGATATGAGACGTCTTCTGTGCTATCGTATGCGTGGGCAGGGACTCTGTCTGTATCTGGTGCCAGCCTCTGTTTATGACTAATACACATTAGGGGGAGATTGCACAGGAGGAAATCCCGAGGAAGGCTAGTTCAAAACATTTCAGAGTGCAACAGGCAACAGTGAAACACTTCGATAAACGTCCTAGTACAGCGGATCACAGAGAGGGGAGGAGAGGAGGCCAAAGTTCAGCCACTGGAGTGAGGTAAGACGCCTGGTTAGAAAAAACGTGAACTGGTAAACGTTGATCAGTGAGCAAAGTCAAATGAAAAAAAGGGGGTGTTTTATACAGCGAGAGAATAATCTGAGAGTGAAGAGTCATTGTTCTAAACAAAGTTGAAAGAAGACAATCAAAGCGCAGTTCCTGTCACAGAGCCCAGTAACAACTGATTTATAATAACATATTTCCATTCTTTTCCAGAGGGAAGAAACAGTGGTTGTGAAAGCTTGTCACGTTAGGGTGGAACCCTGACAGAAGGGCCTGGTTGTGAGAGTCCACCTCAGGGAGGCAGGGCACAACGTCTACAAGCAGTCGGAAAAGGAAACCATTAGTGTTGTTTTCTTTAGCTGTAGATTAAAGCCAGGCAAGAGTGCCGAGTCATCATAAGTTCCTGCCTTCATAGGTGTTTGTATTGAACCTCATCTCAGCCACTTCCTTTAATCTTCAAACGAAGATGGGGAAAAAAGACAAGTATTTTGTCGGACATTCCTCCCAGCTTGAAGTGTACAGTCGGTTCTGACTGGGTGAAAACACAGAGAATCTGAAAACCGACAGACAACCCCAGGGGAGATAAACACAGCAGGGACATTTTGCACACGACTAGGTTGAGGCATGGCCTGTGTTGGAACCACTGACACTGAAACAGGGTCAAGTTATTTCAGCTTAAAACAATAAGGAAATCAAACTCAACGACACAGTGTACTGTACCTACTGGTATTATGGAGATGGTCGTGTTACTTTGTGACCTCAAAGTTGCTACTCTGCCTCGAGTTGGGAAAGTGAGTTTCATTAGTTCCTTAAGCAAGACGAAGCAACAAGACTGTTGGTTAATCTCTCGAGGATACTCAAATGGCATATTTTATCACTGAAGCGAAAGAGTAAACAAACCAACAGGATGTTGTTTATGCCACCCTGCCTCCACTTCAAAGAGTTCTTTGTGGGACGTGTTCTAAAGAGAGAGAACGCTAACAACATACCAGAAGTCCATAATTAGATCTACATACCGTTCTGGAGAGGAAAAATGTCATTGTTATGTGTTCAGGAGAAATAAACCGTTTTGTAACACAATAACCTGTGGTCATAACATATTATTTTAATGATCTGGTTTTCAACTCAACATAACATTTATATACTAGTTATTTCTAGAATGCGCACACCCCTTGAAAGTCCCTAAATGTAGAATACAGACAGCAAACCTTTATGTCCAGTCTTTGGTCAAAGCACAGTTTTTATATGTAGTCCTTCAGCATCCCAGATCTACAAAAACTTCTGAATAATACACTTTTTACTGCCCATTAAAGGCCCCCTTTCAACCAGCAAGGTTAACATCTTTGTTTATCCAAATATGTGTTTCAGGGAAAATGAACCATCTGATCAGAGAGCTGGCGGTCAGATCCGAGATCAGATGTGTGTTGTTGTCCTGTGTTGTGGTGGATGCGTCTATGGTCCTGCCAAGCTCAGATAAGAGTGAGTGCTGTGGGTCACTGGGTTAGAATGGAGCCGAACTGTTCAGAGTCTGTCATGGTCTTCATTGATGGTATTCTGTCTGAGGAGACTGTGAAATGCCACATGGAACAGGTGGGTCAAACAGATGTTTATCGAGAACATTTGACACAAACACACATGGATGCACACACACACACCTACACTCACCTCACACACCAAACACACCTATGCACACTCTACACACACTTCCACCCACAAGAGTTGAAAAGGTGTTACCCAAGCTTGCCGTTAAGTTACAGTTGGGCTTCCCCAGGTGAGGTTAGGGTTAAATGGGGAAGTAGGAAGTGCCGTGACACACTCAACATGCCACAAGGTGTCTTCACTCTAGTTCAAACTCATGGGGTGCACAATGCGTGTCTGTATGTGGGAGAGAGAGACTGTTCGTGTGAGTGTCCGTATGAGAGAGAGTGTGTGTACGTGTGTGCATGTATGTGTGTGTGTGAAAGACAAAGAGAGTGTGTGCGTGTGTGTTTGTGTGTTCAGAGGTGGATGGGCCTCTTTATACCCCAATTTAGAGCTTAATAAACCTACACCATTCAGCAGTTACAAAACCATGTTTCTCTGAGACACAAAAGGTCAAGAAACTGCAGTAATAGAGGACTGTCGTGCTCTTAGAGACAGGTCCAAAATGACCACAGGTCCTATTGTCAAACATTCTCCAATTGCCCTAATTGCCTCGATGAAGAACCAGGCCAAACAGGAAGCAAACGAGGAGTGCAGTCCTCATACCTGTGTCCTCCATTGCTTTGTGTTCATCCAAACACCAGAGTGAACTATCTGTTCTAAGGATGTGTATGGGATGAGTCCATGTACAGGACATCAATATAGTGCCAAATCTGTAGATCTCATGTAAACAACCAAACATCCAGAATGTTTATAGGAAATTGTTTTATGTTCTGGAATCACATGACCTTAAGCATTAGATATTGATCTTTGACTGTCTCCCTCAGCACTCTCCTGGACCTGGGGGGGAAGATGTAGACAGACGAGAGATGAGGGAGTCCATCCCCCTCTGGATGAGAGGGCACCATGTTCTCTGGAGCTGTGAGGCCGCTCGCTTCCAAACATGAGCTCACTGAGACCCACGTGAATGGATCTCCTTGTGCCTTGCCACAACCTAGACGGCAGACAAGCCCTCCTTCCTCCTCCCTGGTTGAATGCTGAAGACAGGCAGATGGAACACAACATCAGAAATTCTTACTGGATGATGGTGTACAGTGTACAACAATAGCATTTCTTCCTGTTCAAGAGGTGGCCACACCGGGTCTTTTTAAAATGCATCTCTTTTGAATACATTAATAATACCAATAATTTGGTGATTGGGATTGAAATCATTCACAATAGATTGTTGATACGCACTGAAATGTCTTGACCCTAAGGCTCTGACATTTATTATTCAGTACTCTGGTCTGAAAGAGCAGAGAAGATAAATCCTCCACTGAAAAAAATCTGAAAAATGCAATTTTGTATGACTGTTTACATTTGCACATTTGTGTGTGTGTGCGTGTGCATTTGTGCGTTTTTGAAAGAGAGAAATGGGGATATAAAGAGAGTGTGTATGTGTGTGTGTATGTCTAAACGTCCTGACCCTTAGGAGATCGTCATGACTTATTTAAACTCTAGGCATGGATAAACAATCCAATTATTCTCTGTTGAATCAAGACCGCTTTGCATTTTGCTGCTTCCTTAAGAATATCTGTAGAGAAAAATATATATTTCTTAAAAACAAAATCCCATTATTGTGCCCCCTGAAATTAAATATGCGTCGGAATAACAATAGTTAAACCTCTTCTCATGCTGATGCAAACAGTTCAAAGTGCTGATACTGTCACTAAAATATGGCCTAATTGTCGATGAAAAAGGATGAGTCGTTTCCTATGTGTTATGGGGATCTCTAGAGTATACAGGATGCAAATGGAATAAACCGTTTCCGATGTTAGCAATTATCCTCATGACTCAGCCGCTAGCTGTGCTAATGCCATTAGCCATAGCCTGGCCTATCCCACCCCAGGCCTATCACAACCCAGCCTATCACAGCCAAGGCCCATTACAGACTGGCCTGTCACAGCCCGGCCTATCACAGCCTGCCCTATCACAGCCCAGCCTGTCACAGCCTGGCCTATCACAAGCTGGGCGGTCACAGCCTGGCCTATCGCAGCTCAGGCCTATCACAGCCCAGCCTATCACAGACATGGCCCGTCACAGGCTGGCCTGTCACAGCTTGGTCTATCATCAAGATGAAACATGCTTTGATGAACTGACAGGAAGGCCCGAATGCGTTTCTTATTATCACTGAGTAGTGGAGTTTGGGATGCTAAATCTTGTCCGATTTATTGGGTAATGTGGGGAGAAAATGGAAATGGAGTGTTTTGAGCTGGATTTCTTTCACTCTCTTTGTTTTGAAAAGTTCAGTTTACTCAAGCCAATCTGTATTTCCTCTGTGAAGATCCGTCAGTAGTGTGAAAAGTATGAACAGCATGTTGAATACATATTGCTATTTGTATGGATGTGCTCCCAGACATGCTCACTGCCATGACACTGTCCTGAAGGTAAAAGTTAACCAGTCATGAAAACATCCAGAGCATAAAAGCTTCAGAGCTGCACAGGTTTTCATCTCCCTGTCTGAAGTGGAAACTGTCTACTGAAGTTACAACAAGGAGGTCTTCTACTTAGCTGCCCTCTCACACACACAGCAAGTGTTCCAGGCTAAACCTTCCCCATCTCTCCTTCTCTCGCCATAAATCTCTCTTTCTCTACCACTCTCTCTCTCTTCCTCTCTCCCTTTTTCTTTTTCACCATCTCTCTATCTCTCTTATCTCTCTATCTCTATTTCTCTCTCTCGTCCTCTCACTCTTGCTTCTCCATCTCTTTCAACAACAGATTAAGTTCAGCAATTCATATCTTTCAGTCCCTCTCCCCTGTGTCCACCCCTCCCAGAGAAATGACCAGGCCCTCTGTGTGTCCAGCTCGGGTTACCATGGCAGCTCCACAAGGGGCTATCCTGTGGCAGTGATGTCATCCAGCACCACAAGCATCTCTCTTCAGGGAAGGATTCACAAGGTAACTTGAATCAAACTGTGCAAATTGGGAATAGGGGCTCTGGTTCTATAATGGGAGTCTATGTCAGTGGTGTGGGACAGGGTTACCTTTTATTAAGCTCTGCTTAGGTCGAGACCTGTTATGTAAACTGTTAAGTGCAGGGGTCAAAACGTGATTGGCAAAATACATTATTGCGGTAAATAACTCTGTTCTGGTCAAATGATTATGCATTTCTCTTGAGTCAACCGAATGTGTGTGTGTGCGTGTCTGTATGTGTGCCTGAGCCCCCCACCCACAAAAAATAAAGGGAAATTTGTTCAGTTAAACCGTGTCAGAGGTGAGCAGGCCTACACGCGTATTGACAGCTTTATGGGCTGTGTGCAGTGAAGAGTGGAGGGAATAGAGGAGAGAGCTGGCATGCTTCCCAGACACACGCAGGTAAAACAGCAGGGTCACAGCCTCGGCTAACACAAACAATCTGGCACCCAACAACTACACCCGCAGCCTGTTGGAGGATCATCTGTGGAGCTATATGTGTGAGCGATGTGAGTAGGTGTGTGTGTGTGTGACCGATTGTGTGTGTGTGTGCTTGCGTGCGTGCGTGCAAGTAGTGTGTGTTGGAGAGAAAAAGGGTAAGAGAGAAATAAAGATACACAGAGAAAGGGAATGTTGTGTTTGTGTGAGTGTGTGAGAGACAGGAAGAGAAAGATGTATTGTTGGTTTGAACTGTTTGTATATTTACTTAATACTTTGGGAATTTAAGGATCTTTGTCACGCCAATAAAGCAACACTGAAAGTCAAATTGAATTGGGAGAGGAAAGTGTACGAGTGTGTTGAAGGTTGTGTGGAAATGATACTGTAATGGATGTTGAATTGCTAGCAACACTGTGGTTTTGTAATTCTTAGAGACAGAACAGCATGTAATTTAAAATGTTCAAAATAGCTTGTAGGAGTTCATCTGTGAGTTGACAATATAGAGTGGTTGAAAGGCTCCTCAATCTCTTCTGTGTTCGCAGACTTCAAGGTTGAAACAGTACACAAAGGCTTGGGAGTTTTGTTGTTTGTTTGTTTGTTTTTAATAAGGGGGTGTTGTGACATGAACATTTCATCACTACTGCTCGAGTGAACTTGTTAGACGTTCCCCAAAACAGACACTCACTCATTTTGATAATGGCGTTGTTAAGAAACAGAATCACATACTAGCCGTTAGAATCCACAGTTCTCTGCGTTTTTACGAGACTCTAAAGATTTAAGAGTTTCTTTTTTCTCTTTTTTCTTTTTTTTTTAAACGTTGTACATTTGGCAGCTCTTTGCTACGCAGTTACACCCTCTTGGAGTACGTCATGAGAATCCAGCTCTGGGCTTGGTGACCCAACTGCATACCACAGTGTGGTCACTTGAATTCGCCAGAGAGAGCGAGCACAGAGTGATGTCTGATCTCCAAGGATATTTTCACTGAAAACAGACAAGGCAAACTGTCAGGACTGTCATGGTAGCCGAGCAGAGTGGGATGTATGTAGATGTGACATGCAGAACAGTAAGTTTTTAGTAGCTCAACCACAGGGATCCTCCTGAGCACAGGAAACAGATATGTCCAACCTAACTAGTCGCCACACCCTCAATGCCAAAACAAACCTTTGTATTAGCCCCCAGTGCTCCCCGTATTTAATAACATAACCCCTTTTTTTCTTCATCTTCATCTTTCTTCACTATCTTAAACTAGGGGAGCTTTGAGTCAGTCTCAGAACCACAGCTTCCTTTTGTCTGTGTAATATGTCAGTTACTGAAGCAGCCTTGTGTAAAAATACACACTCTCCAACCCAGTGTGGTTATTGGGTTGAGACCAGAGATCCCAAGTGAGTTGCAAGTTGTAAGATACCCAGGAAGCTCTGTAAACTGCTGCCAGCTCTCAAGCACACGCCTCTTTCAGGGTCCAGGAAAAACACGGTTTCCATCAGGGCAGGAGACTGTGTCACTGGCAATGTGGATGCCACCCTGTATGACTCACTCCAAAAGGGAGATTTTGCCTGAAAAAATAAACAAACTTTTCCAGATAATGAGTCGAATTCCTGCTACGTGTTCTGGAATCGAGGAAGAGTGTTGCGCCAGGAACCCTTCAGGGGTAGACTTGAGAATGGTCTATGATCATACTGAACTGGACATGTTGCTACCAACTTCCTTCGACACATTTGGATCACTTTGGATTTTACTCGTTTATAAATCTCGCAAACCGTATCCAAAGAGACTCAACTGAATACCACAACCTTTCTCCACAGAATCAAGAAGAGGCAAAAGGAGGCAAGGTTTTTTGAGGCAGGTTTAAAAACAAAATGGTTTTTTGGTTCATCTCTGCATATTTGTGAGGTCACCATGTCACCCCTCAGGCTGAGCTTTGTCATCCAGATCGTTCACTCAGGGGAAGTGGTCACTCAACCACCACTTGCGCCCTTGTATCCGGCATGACTCATAACCTTGGCCCCGGACAATTCAGGTCTGGCAAAGTTAGAGGGCCTCATTCTTCTCATAGACGTGCCATTGTACCCGCCAGGTTAGTCTACTGCCACGGCGACACAGACGCGCTCACATCACCCCTCCACATTGGGGGCAACCCCTGTGCTTCAGAGGAATTCTTGGGGAATTCATGCACCATCTCCCGGGCTAATTGAATTAGACAGGATTGTGTCGACAGTGTGGCCATTGTGGCTGCAGCACAATGTTACACTTCATCAGTCCGGCGCTCGGGGTGGAATTCTGTGCCATTTAGACCCCCACGCTGCCCCAGCCCCTCCCTCTCCCCCCTAGCCCCTCCCTCACCACGACATCCTGGTCACTCTCTCCCTCCGTCCAATGAGATGCCCTGAGGTCTATCACTGGGCCTGGATGGGGGGTTAACTGCTCTCCTGAGAGGGCCTAATGCCTCCATCAGGGTAGAAACTGGAGCAGGGAAGTAGGGGTGCGGAGTGGAAGGAACTAGGTTCCAGGTGAGGAACAAGAGGGTACCTGGGGAGGAATCTGGGGGGAGGAGCTAAAGGGTACCAGGGGAGGAATCAGGTTGGCACTGGGCCAGAGGTCTGAGCGTGGTGTCACCTAGAGGACATGTGGTCTGAAAGACTCTTTGTGGAGCTGTTTGCTCCTGAAGTTACAATTTGAGGATAAGATGGTGGTGACATCATGGAAATGTTTAACTTTGAGTAAATGTGACTTTTGAGGCTGGCTCGGTTGATTGTTGATGGGGGTAAATACGAGTGATTTGTCAGGTTTTACACAGAGCACCATGTGATGTAGGGGCATATTTAAATGACATGTAATCATAAACATTGATTTGAGTCATATTTTATTCATATATGATATGTGATTCATATTTGATTCCCATTTGACGCACATTGGATTCCTATTGATCACAGCGATTTGAAACCAATGCAGCAGCATACCTATCGCCCTGGAAACGCCCAAATAAAGGAGACGATCACATAGAGGCGGGCAGCATTCTAAAAATATGGCATGATCTCCCACCCAGCCAAAGAGCCCCTTTGTGGACGACAGTTGGTCATACATTCCTGAGCACAATTACACATCTCGCCATGTTTCCTAATACAGTGGCGGCATTATTGTGAATACTAGCCGGTTTTGAGCAGAGATCAGTCACGTTGGAAACTTGTTTATAGATTCACGAGCAACCCCCTCCAACCCCCCGCCCCCCCAACGTAAGTATGCTAATGGAACAGGGGTTAGGGGAATCTGGGGGTGGGGGGGTGGCGGGGTGCAACTGAGAGACTTCCACAACAACCCCAAGTCAAATATCAATGGGGCAGAGGATGCTTTGTGTGTATATGTGTGTTTATGTGTGTGAGAGAGAGAGACAGAGAGAGAGAGAGAGAGAGTATATGTGTGTGTGAGTGTGCTACGCGTGTGTGAGTGTGCTACGCATGTGTGTTTGTGGTTGCGTGTGAGTGTAAGCATGCACATGTGCACGTTTGTGCGCATGTGTGTGTGTGTATGCTTGTGTGTAAGTACGTCTACGTGTGTGTGAGTGTTAGTGTGTGGGTGTATAAGTGTGTGTGTATGCATGTGTGTGTGTGTGTGGGGGGGGGGGTTATGGAGGGGGGACACAGAGACACAGATAGGTCTTTTGTCTCTGCCCTGTCTGCAGTCCAGCTCTGGCCTCAGGCTTTTGCTTTTCATACAGCGTCTGGTGCTGGGCGGCCACACAGGCGAGACACGCATAGCTCTGCTAAATCTGGACTGCCTCTGGTTATAGGAGCGAATTAACAGATAAATACGGAGGGGAACAGAGGCCCTCTTGGACGACACGTCGTCGTAATGAGATGGTTCACCTTCCTAGTCCGCGTTTTACCTCCAGGCAGACGCTGTCTGAATGACCAGCTAACCCTGATACTGCCGCTGAGGAATGAAAATCTGTTATGTCCTCACACAGACAGACATACACACTCAAACACACACACACACACAGACTTTACAGCATCGCTGGGCTTTCCCACCACGAACAGAGAATAGCTCTAAACAGACACAATAATGACATCAGTGGCCTGAGTTCTGGTGACAACTTCCTGTTTCCTGTTTTTAGGAGAAAAAAACCTCCTCATCGTGTGTAACCGTTTGCGGGGCCACACGGAGCCTGAGGGAGACACCTGGTCTTCTCCCTCTGGAGAGTAGCCTCGGGTCTGGGTCAGGACTGATTGATTAGTCCACATCTACCGCCCCTGTGTGTAATGAAAGGTTTAATAGGTCAGGAGCCTTGTGATGCCTTCTGCAGGTCATAAAGCTCTCATTAACCTCCGTCTATGAAGAGCAGTAGGAGCCAGGGTCACGTCAGTGGAAGCAGCTTCAGTCACGGTGGCTTTGATCCTGGGAGAAAGAGCCAGCTCTGTTTTCGGCCTTCAGATGCTTAGGAAGGTGTCTCATGGAACCAGTCAATAAGCAACAGTCAATTCACCAGGCTATTAATTAGGGTTTAATTAGATTAGTATTAATTAGTCCGCATGAACACACATACACACACACACCCACACATGTACGCCCCACAAACATGCAAACACACACGTCCACACACACACACTCGCATACACACACACACACACCCACACACATACACACACCCGTCCCCATGAATTCACACATATTCACACGATGCATACTCACATAAGACAGGAACGCACACACTCCACCACACTTTCAAAGACTGACTGTGACAACGGAAGTCACTTCTTTTGATAGGTGTGATGTCCACTGTTGTTCTATGTTGCAGCTTCCCTTTCTAAGAACAGGTAGCAGGATCTTGGTATGGGGAACATGACATAACCAGAAACTGCTGATCAAATCACCTCTTCCTAAAATAATAACTAAACCCTCACGTCAAAGTAATATGACTTTGTTTTCGAACAAACCGCCTAATCTCGTAAATAGAGTCGGAAAGTCCCGCTTAACAAGGGACTTTTACCCCTTCACGTTCCTGAAGATGAAACAATTTCGGGGCAGGACGACGGATGGGGCCGACGCAGTGGAGCCGATCACATCAGTTTAATAAGCACCGGTCAGTATTGATTCAATCATGAGATGGAGTCAAACACACAAGATGTCATTGTGTTCCACATTCGTTTTTTTAGAGCTCATCGCATTGCAAAGACGTGTGATTCCAAGGAAACTGTCAAATACGCTACAGGACATCGTGTTCACTCGCATGATCCATTTTGGATCTGGGTGTCCTCGCTCAGGGTGAGATGCCAGCGTCACGGTGCAATGGGGGAGACGATCATGTCGCGCAATTCCTTTCAGCGGAGAATTCAAATCCACGAGTGAACCCATTTGATGGTTCCATAGATTGAATTTCATTCATTTCACCAGACAAATGTGCCTAATCTGTTATGATACACATGATATATGTTGTTATTGGGAAAGGCACCCGGTCAGATACCTAGATCAGACAGATGATACCTCAGCTGCTAACGGACATATCGTCTGATATCTCTCAGAGCATCGGTAAGCCCTCTCCATGATCCAGTCTAAACACTAGGAGTTTGATAACGCACAAGAGCTTTTTGGGGGAGCTCACACATCAAGGGCTTAGTTTCGAAAATCCCTGTAATAGTTTTATATAGGTGGGGTGATGGTGGGCGAGGAGGAGGGGCTGTTTGGCAGCTGTCAATATCCTGGTCCACCTGGAGGTGGGGAGGGGAGGTTGGGGAGTGTTGGAGAGGAAGGAGGGAAGGGGGAGTGAAGGAAAGAGG
The DNA here is from genome assembly GCF_021917145.1 of Hypomesus transpacificus. Classification (NCBI taxonomy): domain Eukaryota; kingdom Metazoa; phylum Chordata; class Actinopteri; order Osmeriformes; family Osmeridae; genus Hypomesus; species Hypomesus transpacificus. The sequence continues at coordinate 11,364,254 of NC_061082.1, forward strand.
GGGTGTAGAGGAGACCGGAGTTTTGGGGAGAGGTAGGAATTAGGGGAGAGAGAGGCTTTGGGGGGGGGTTGGAGAGGGTGGGTTTAGGGAATAGGAAAGGTTTCGGGGAGAGGGAGGGTTTAAGGGAGGGGGAGGGTTTAGGGGAGGGATGCCCCCTGGGTGGCTAGGGGGGCTCCCTGTGGCTAAACACTGTCTGGGTTGGCCTCTATCTGCTGTAATAACAGCCTCTCGTCTCTGCAGCCTGTCCCCTGTGACAGAGACACTCATTCAGGAGTGTTTAATGTTTAAGCCTCAACATAAGTCTGAAAGCCATGGTTTCACCGACAGTATTATACACATACTATATGATGACAATACTAATGTGAAACTGTCACTTAACACTCAGAAATTACTTAAAAAATCTATTTCAATCAATGATCTCTTTTCTTCCTCTCCTCTTCCGCCCTCTGTTTCTTTCTTTTGTAACATACTTTTTCTTGCTCCCTCTCTCTTTCTCTCCCTCTTTAGTTCTCTCTGTTTCTCCTCGGTGTACACATTAACAAAGCTGATGTGTATGTAATGAGAGGGAGAGAGTCAAGGGGAACTCCATAGCAGGATTGTGGCTGGGTCTGCAGTACGGCAAGCAGCCATGTCATGGTACGTTTTTTTTGCCAACAGGACTGATTGGTTGCACTCAATTATGGTTGAAGACATCTTTGTCTGTGGTCATGTGACACCATGAGATCACTTTGTCTGTGGGAGAACGCAGACACATTCATTACGAGACCAGGTGACAGATAGAGTTGCTTGAGCATCGGTGCCTACATCAGGAGCAGATGGCCCGGGCTTGTTGCTATGGACAAGGCCTGAGGAATCCATTTAATTCCGGATTATTTGCCTCTGCACCACAAGAAATATTGGGAAGTTTTCTCAAGGCAATCATGAAGAAAGAGCCAGGTCAGAGGAGGCCTGGAAAAACATCAGCTGTTACCTCCCAGGTTGAAGGAGAGGTAGAGAGGAAGGGAGGGAGGGGAGGTTAGAGTGTGAAAGAACAAGAGAGAAACATACAAACAGAGCGAGACGCAGAGAGATGGAGACAGAGAGGGAGCCAGAGGGAGAGAGGGAGACAGAGAGAGAGAGATAGAGAGAGAGAGGGAGATAGAAGGAGACAGAGAGAGAGGGAGACAGAGACTTGTTTAGGCAGTAGAGCCAGGTCAGTTCTAATGTCTCAGAAACAGACAGAGAGAGAGAGAGAGAGAGAGAGAGAGAGAGAGAGAGAGAGAGAGAGAGAGAGAGATAGAGAGAGACAGAGAGAGACAGAGAGAGACAGAGAGAGACAGAGAGAGAGAGAGACAGAGAGAGAAAGAAAGAAAGAAAGAGAGAGAAAGAAAGAGAGAGACAGAAAGCGAGAGCAGCAACAAAGACAAAACTAGGTTCCCACTTGAAGCCTGTTGACTCTGGTAATTAAAGTAAACAAGTTTTCCTGGCTAAAGAACTCTTGTTCTTTGTGCATCCTCAGACTGCAAAAACAAGCAGGCGGCTAGATCCACACCACCGGGGTGTGTTTGGAGAGATGGAGCCAGACACTAAGTCTTGTGCTCTCATTGTGTTTGATCAGGAGGCTCAAACGCATAAGGCCATATTTGCTCCGTCCGTCCGTTCGTTGACGGTGAGGAGTGTGTGCATGTGTGTGTGTGTGTGTGTGGGGGGGGGAGGGGCTTGGCATTTATGTGTGTGAATAGAAAGCTATTTGATGCACTTTTTTGTGGGACTAATGATCCACTGATACAACATCCAATGAAGACGTCTGTCAGTACTTGCTGAAAATGGTTCAAACATGCACTCAAAGAATACTCAACGTAACATCAGAGTCCAGCCCTGCCTTGGTCATAGTCTGTTTGAACAACAAAAACCACTATCATCAAATGCCACATAGCAAAAGAACCCATACGAAACAGAATGTATGAATAGATGTCTGAATGACTTTATTGCTTATGTCATTCGGCTTCATTTAACTGTGTGAATCCAGTCCATTCGATAGTGGGGAGACCATTTCAGGTTTCCTACTGTACTTCCCTGGAGAGGAGAACAAAAGTTGATCCTCGTCACCGTCGGCTCCATTTCTCTTGATTATCCCTGTCGGTCTCACCATGTTTCCCAGGTCCTGAGCTGTGTCCTGTCTGGAGTGATGTGTGAACGCTGCTCACACTAATGTCTGGGAGTAGCAGTGCGGCGTCAGACTGGCGCTGGAAGACATGTTTGTCATCTTACATTTCCTGCTTTTCTCTGTTTTTACCTCTTTCTGGCTATCTATCTTCATTTCACTCACTCACTCCCTCGCTCTGTCCCCCCCCCCCCCCCCGCCCTCGCTCGCCCTCCAACCTAGCAGGCACTGTAGTCTCTCTCACATCCTGATTGCCGTAATTGTATTATGGAGTTTAACATTCAATCACAATGAAGAGAAACACACATGCTTTTTGTCCATCTCCCTCCTCAAGTTTTGGTATGGGCCTAGTTGACGTTTCTGTGGAAGCACTGTAGACATCTCTTTTAATTAGGTGTCCGATCTTTATCCTGGACGTCAAAATGCTACACAATATCTAACATAAAGAAACGTGTTTGTACTGACTGATTAAGCAAACATTTGAACCCATAGCCTCTTGACCTGCAGTCAAATGCTCTACCACTGAGGTATCGACATCCCCACAAATACATAATGCCATCACTTGGATTCACATGACAGGAAATACATGTATACACACAAATGTGATCTAATCCAGCCATTTATGATATGACAACTTAGTTCCCTTAACAAAATCACAAATCCTCTGTTCATATTTCGGTCCACAACGTGTTCAGTGTGTTTCAGGCTGGGAGACAGAGATGCGGCAGCTCTGTCTGTCTGGAAGGTCTCAGACGAGATGCCGTCACACGGCGTCATACAGCTGCTCTCTCTCTAAAGAGGCTTATGCCATTTCCAACACGCCAGAAAGCGCTCCTGTGCTAAAATAAGATGGACAAATAAACAAGCGTTCTTTTTCGAAAGCAGATCAAATATGTTTGATTGTGATTGATAATGGTTAGGGCTTGGCCCTTGATGTGTGTATGTCTGTAATTGTGTCAAGTGAAAACTGTTAGGCTTCTACTGCATTCTGGCAGGTTGTTTCAACGGACAAAATAGGGCCATTGATGCACCTATACACTAGACGGTTTCAAGAATGTTTCTTTCAGAGTAAACCTATTTGGGATGTGAAGGCAGGCATTTATGATTCAGCTGGAAAATATGATCATAAAATTAGATCAGTGACACATGCAAGGACGCTAGCACGGCGACAGTCACCAAGACTGAGACAGTAAAGGATGACTATTTTCAGAGCATGAAGAATTTGTGTTAGCATTTTGGAATTAACTTAGGGTTGGAATTCTACTGGAACACTGGTACTGCAGCAGGTGGCACGGTGGCAACCTTTAACCTTTAAAATGAGGAGAGATTGATCCTGACTTCCTGCTAGTCTTGCGCCGTTCTTATCACACATGGTATCCATCCTAAAACTGAGCGTCCAATTTAAATGTATATTTGCTTAGAAATGTAACACGTTGTGACAATATACAATAGGAAATGTGTGCCTAGTGAAGTGATGTTGCCACCATAAATTGGGGACTAAGTCGGCTACATGTAGTTTGGAGGTGTCAACAGTTCACTGTGTGACATTCCGGTCAAACAAACATCACTTCTGAACGTGATGCTGTGTCCTGGGTAATGTCACAGGAAGTGACACGATTCCCTGAAGCCAGGCTGTGACTGCAGACAGGGAAGTTGCACCTTATTTTAGGAGGTGTCTTCACTCTTCGCCAGCGCACTGGTTGTGAGCAGTCTGCCAGCGCTACACTTCACAGAAACACAGGAAGCGTTTGTTTCTAACGCAGCAACATGAACTCCTAACATACCCTGATCTCTTTATTTTATTGCACATTATAATCTGTCATTGTAAGTGCTCCCAAGAAGCAAGCTGGCCGAGGGGCTCTTCCTCCCCTAGCCCTGAGGCTTTCATGAGGGATTATGCTTTAAAATCTGGATGAAAACACAGGGATTACCGGAACAAAAAAATGTCAACATGTGTGGGCTTCTTTACACTTCATTTTTAACCATTTGAGTCCATCTCTGTCCTGATAGAGGAAAGAAGATTAAACATACTTTCACAACCCTGTTTCCTCGGCTCATGTGTAAATTAACACTGTCCTCAGAAAACGCCAACTGCACATGCTGAACCAGGTAGAGTTTAACACTGCAGCCATGATATTGTTGCAATGTACAAACTGCACACAAACAATGTTGCTGACACTTTAGATCCAGGTGCTTGTAATTAGCGTTAATTAATAGATCACAGGCTTTAGTAAGTTGGTAAGTCTTAGTAGCACATATGGATGTCAAAAAACATCTTGCAAAGGTATTTTTACCTACACTTATCTCCTTTTACGATGACACTATCCTTAGCCCATGCCCTAACACTTACTAACCTACAGTTATGAACACTTCTTCCCATCTTATTGAAACACATATATGTTAATAAGCATCTTATAAGGTCTTAGTACCTTTTAACTAACGCTTATTACAAGCACCTGGATCTAAATTATGGTCACAATGTTTACAGCTGTGTCTTGAAAGTGAGCCAATAGAGTCAAGACCCATGGAGGGTCAGGAAAATGTATTGACTTAAATTATCATGACAGTTTCCTGCTGTACTAGCTGTTTTAACCTCATCCCAGGTTCCGGATCCAGTTTTGATGGATCCTTCGTCAAGTATTTGGCCTTTTTGATGCTGAATAAATCACTTTGTGTTATTAGCTCTCAGGCATTTCTGTAAGAACGTGTGGGTGATGTTGCGCAACCCCAGTTTTAAACTCTTCTTCTTCACAGAGGGTGTCAGTAGACCTTTTATTGCATAAATAACTTGAGAGTCCCCCACAAAGCATGTTATGAATGTTGTGTTCACTTTTAATATACTGAATAACAGCACTGCCAAACCCCTGAATCACAACATCAATTAAATCATCAACCAGTTCTCCTCACTGCCCTCATGCTTACACTACATACTTCTTAAATCCAATAATCACTGCTCATATATCACAGAAAAAGAATACATGCAGTTCAAAAAGAAAATCCTGAGCAGTTTCCAAGACCGCAGCATATGAACATCATTTTTTTTAAGGGAGGAGAAGGAGATGCAAAAAAATCTTTAACAGAAAGGGACAAAAAGAAATTGTGAATTTAAACATGTAACATGTTTGTGTTTATCTACCAAGCTAAGGCTTACATCTTTATTGACGGAGCCAGCATAAGTCAGAAAGTAATTGTAATTGCAAACCCGACATTACTACGGTTGATTTTAAATGCTTAAACTGTTTGATGTGAAGCTCACAAGCCTTATTCAACCACGTCTCCTGCCATATTGTCCTCTACCCTGCCTCCACGCTGAAGCTGTCCTTAACCCTGAGCTAGCCTCTACCCTGCCTTTACCCTGAGGCTGTCCTGTCCTCTACCCTGCCTCTACCCTGAGCTGTCCTCTACCCGGCCTCTACCCTGAAAAACCCTTTACCCAGAGGCTGTGTTGTCCTCTACCCTGCCTCGCCCTGCCTCTACCCAGAGGCTAGGCTTCCCTAAGTGAAACTCCATCATTCCGTTGTTAAAATGCTAACTAACCCTGGAGCCCATGCCTCCCCCTGGTGCCACTTTAGAACCACTTATGGAAATTCCTCCGTCATGAACAACTCTGGGGAAGGAGACGGGGCGTTGAGGGGGTGGGGGGGGCGAGAAAGTACACAATTGGCCGAATAAAGGATGTGGTTTGGTCACATTTTCAATCCCTCATCATTGCTGCAGAGACGGCTCTTAGATGTGTTCTGTTGTCATTCGGATTGGTCGACGCATGCGAGAGCGCAGAGAGAAAAAAACGACAGAAAAACACGGGGGCCTTCTTCCTGGTGTAAATCATGTATACGACGGCCATTACGACTCCGTTCCCCTGTCACTTCCATGACATCCCTGGCAGGGCCCGCATTACTCTTGGCGTGCTGCGAGAGGAGATCCACCCTGCGTAATTGCAGCCCCTTAATTGCTCCGGCACCACTCGGCTTTGGAGACGAAGCCCCATCTCGCTCCTCAGCAGCCCCCAAAATGAATGCCATGTGCGGGGAGAGAAGGCCCGGACGCTGGAACCTGAGGTGGCGCCGAGACGCCTTGGGCCCAGCCGATGAGCCTTGCACTGCCAAGAGGAACATAACTCAGCCGGTCCCTCTTAAAAAAGGACACTCCCCTCTCTCTCTCTCTCTTTCTCTCTCTTTCTCTCTCTCTCTCTCTCTCTCTCTCTCTCTCTCTCTCTCTCTCTCTCTCTCTCTCTCTCCCTCTCCCTCTCACCTCTCTTGCTCGCTTCCTCCCTCTCCCTCTTACCTCTCTCTTTCTCCCTCTCAAACTCTTTCCCTCCCTCTCTCTCTCGGGCACTCACTTTCCCTGTCTCCCTGTCTCTCTGTTGCGCTCTCTTTTTATTTCTCTTCTTCACTCACCCGTCACAAATTCTCTTTCTCTTATTAAACCTTCCCACCCTCTCTGGCTGGTTCCTTATTCCTTCTTTCCCTCACTCTCTCTCACCAATGTCACTCTGTTATCCATATTACTCCCTCTCATTCCCTCCCTGTCTACCTCTCATTCTCTCCCTCTCCCCCGCCCCATATCTCTCTCTCTCTCTCTCCCTGCTCTCTCTCTCTCTCTCTCTCTCTCTCGGTGGTAACTCCCTCTGCTCAGGAAATTATCTCCGCTGTCACCTAGCCAGGGATATGCCGAGCATCGTTCTCCACAGCATGGAATTGCTGCTCCCAGCCTGTTCGTTAAGGAGTGAACTGTTCCCTTCGACTGCACACACATCCAAGTCAGAGAGACCGCTGCTCAGAGACCACAACTCAGAGAGAACACTCCTCAGTCACTACAGCTAAGAGAGACCACAGCTCATAGAGACCACTGCTCTGAGATACTAGAGCCAAGAGACACCACAGCTAAGAGAGACCAAAGCAAAGAGAGACTACAGGGAGACCACAGCTTTCCAGAAAAACAGGTTAGCAAGGAACACTATGCAAGAAGTGAAGAACTGACACACACAGACATGCACAAGCACAGAAACAAGCGCACATATACACACACACAGAGTACATGTACACTCAGAGACAAGAGTCCGCCCACTGGCCCCCTTCCTGGTACCAGCACCCTATCGTCAGACCTCCTTTGGTTTACTTCCAGGTCCCAGAACTGTCGTCCAATCCCCTTACCGTGCACTGCTGCCTCACATATCCACAGGAAGTCAACTAAAAATAGCCTTAATGGAAGGTTCGGTATTGAGACGTAATGAGAGAAGGATGTTGTAAGGATGATGTGCAGTTCCAACAGTGTTCCTGGACATTCCTGAACGTTTCTCATGTGAAAGCCTGGGACCAAATTCAGGCTGCACACGGACACACATTTATTTTCCTTTCAGGTTCAACACACTCTGTGTCAGGGGCTCTGGAGAACAGTGTGAAAGCTAGCCGGCATGGAGAACTCTCCGCCTTCTCCAGCAAGGATAGCCTGGTGTTGTTTGGATTTGATCAAGGCTTTATCTTTTTTGGTCTCATCAAATAAACAAAGATTGTGTCTTACAGAATCAGCAGGAGACAGAGTTCACTTTTTGGGTTCTGGTTTAACAGTATGTCTAATGGCTCAAGCTATTTGGTTTTTGAACCACAATTGATTCTTATGTTTTGAATTCACTTTATTGCTTCATATGGACTGCAAAAGCATATGTGTTTGTTTATGTGTGTTTGTGTATGTGTGTTTATGGGCCTTCAAAAATGCAGCGCTGGTGTGTAGGAGTTTGTGAATGTCTGCACTGCACCTGAGCGAGCTTTTCAATGAGCGGAAACCTTGTAAAATTAACTTCATTACCAAGATTCAAATAAAAACAGTCTGAAAAGCTTCTCTCAATTTTCCCCCTGTGGAGGCCCAGCAGGCAGAGTGGCGTAATCTGGCCTACCCCTTTTCATCATTCTCCAATTAAATACAGGGAATCTGATTAGGAAATGCCCTTCAGATATGTACACACAAATCTGAAATATAAGATGAAATCTTTTGGGGTGATCTTCGACTCTTTGTTGAGAATTTTCATATGCACATTTATTTCTCTAGCACCCAGGAGGAGTTAAGAAAATGTCGAGCACACATTTCTGCTGTGGTTCGTTTACTCCAATCACAAACACATGGCTCCATGTGGGGCGGATTGCAGGCAGGTTCCCTGCATCACTCCACATGTGCAACACAGACACTGTCAGACACACACACAGGATACCTGCCATGATCAGCCATGCTGGATGTGTGTTGTAAGATGTAGATGGTGATGTTTGAGTGGCATGTGTGTGTGTGTATATATGGGAAAGAGACAGAAAGAAAAAAGGAGAGAGAGAGAGAGAGAGAGAGAACCACTAAGAAAGACATCAGCGTGAATTATCTGTTCACCTGAATTCAATCTTATGATTTTATGATAAAGTTGATCATGGTGTGTTGTTTTGAGTCTCAGTGAAGCTTGTTGTTTTCGTAGACAGTCCGCTCCGACCCCACCTATTCGAAATCTGCAACGTGGGTGCCTCCGTACCACAGATGAGAGGTAGAACAACTCAGTAAATGAGAGGCAGAAACATCTGGTGGCCTTCTTGTGAAACGAGTTCAAAGTCTTCTCAGCTCCTTGATTATTTAAACATTGTTTGAGCCAAATTAGTCACCCTTGGAAAGCAGGGTGTACAAACTGCTCCAGCCGCTCAAACACCCCTTCACACAAAAAGAAGAAGGAAGAAAGAAAGGGAAAGAAAAGAAAAAAGCGTGTCTCCAAAAAGAGGGGTTGGTTGTTTTTTCTTCGGAATCCATCGTCAGATGTCACGTTGTTTCTCTGCCTCTTTGACGTGGGACCTGCTTTGATGTGGACTGCCCCGGGCTGCAAACCTATGTGTGTCTCTGTGGTGACTGTCTACATTGTCTCCAACACCACCGTCAGCCTTTCTTTAGATCGACTGTCTTTATTAGCAGACCTACACTAGCTCAGAGATCTCTTGCTGTGAATAAAGATATGGTTGCGCTAGAGAGAAACATGAATGGAATGGTTTGCCGTGGTTTACCATCTAGATTGAGTTGGGACCTTTGTGTTTGGGTTCCAGAATTAGAAACAGGGAAAGCGCTCTGTAAACCTGCAGAAACACAGCTAATATCTGTTCTGAATCAGGTCATATATTCATAATACGGGACTGGATATTTATCCTAATATTGGCACATTATGTACATTTGATCTTTTAGCAGACTCTTTCATCCAAAGTGACATACAAATACTGCAGCTCACCTTCCTGACTCTTCTCTGGACCTAATGCGTGCTGGAGTGTTACTAACCTGGACGACGCCTGAAGTCACAGTTTTACAGACAGGTTCTTGTTATTGTTTGGTCAACTGTTGGAGGGAGACTTGCAAGGCACTGGAGTCTCTCATCAGGGACTTGGTCTCTTAAGTGTTCTGTGTGTTTTAATGTGGGAAAGGTCTGTCCTCTTGATGCTTGTTGTTTGATATGTTCCAGCCTGGCGTCCACTTGAGAGTGTGTGTGTGTGTGCGCATGTGTGTGTGTCGTGGTGGGACAGTTGCTTACAAGCTTGCGTGTTTTTGATTTGGTCTATTATGGGCTTTTTGTGTATTGAAAGGAAGTGCTATGCTCAATGTTTTAGTGCCTAGTGTTTGGTTGAGTGTGTTTTACAAATGGGCTGTGTGTGTGTGTGTGAGTGTGTGTGTGTGTGTGTGTGTGTGTGTGTTTGTGTGTGTGTGTGTGTGTGTGTGTGTGTGTGTGTGTGAGAGAGAGAGAGAGAGAGAGAGAGAGAGAGAGAGAGAGAGAGACAGGGAGAGAGGGGTTGGGGAGAGATTTAGAGACAGATAAATACATCAGGGGAAATTATCTGATAATCTGAATGACCTTCTGATCTGTAACAGTTGTACATACTGTGTTGCTTTGTGTGTGATGAGTGCATGCGTGTTGAGTGCTCATCAGCGTGACTTCTCTACCCTCCCGACCTGCTGTCTGGTGGTTGAGTGGCTTTCCATCGCTGAGCAGGAAGTGTCTCCCCTGCCAAACCTGATTAGAGGCCAGAGAAGCCTCATCTTCTCCAGCTCCTCATTAGCGTTTGTAGGAGCCTTAGACCTATGCTAGAGAACTCCAAGTTCGATAAATGGTCGGGCCCTTGGTAGTTTGGGGCTGAAGGTCTCTTGCAGTGCACCTTTTGCCCCTGAATGAGCTGAGTAAAGATGTAAAAACTTTGCGCCTTGCTTCCATCATCAATACATGTGGTGGGATGCCAGGTCCCCGACATTTGTTTCAGTGATCAGTTTTTACAACTTTAAAAGTTTGAAATGGGAGGCATTTAGTTGTGTTGGCAGAAAGATACTGCTTCCAGAGTTACCCTCTGCTCTGCCATGACAGAAATGCAACACGGCTTGGCAAACTCCATCCCCCCATCATTGACAATTTACATCAAACCCTTTAAAAGACAGATAATTATGATCCACTGCACAAATAACATAAGCAATTTATCTGTTGCTTACATTATATCCCGAGTGTGCGTCCAGTTCACAGCGTGGGTTTGAACCTGATCCAAAGAAACTTGGCAACACTCCGCGAGATGGTTATTAATATTCTGCAAGGCCTGAGAAAATAAACTTCCTGTCAATGAATGTTGCCATAGCATCTCAAGTTGACACAGCAGTCCAGCGCTCGTTGGCAAAGAGGCGGCATGGCTCCGCGGCACTATTGTTGCTGATCACCTCCTTCAGCGTAGGCCAGAAGCCTCAACCATTCATTATATTTACATTTATGCTTTTCTCTTTCAGTTACGCTGTTCTTCTCCTTTCTCTAGTTTGACTGCAGAAAACCGTTTGGGTTCTGAGGAGAAAAGGCCTGTTTGGAGAGGAAGGAAGTTTCTCGCTGGGGTCCTGATATGACTGCGGGACGCAACAGAGGACGGAGAGGACACGCTGCTTGAAGCTTTTTCTCACACTTGGTAAAAAAAAAAAGAAAAGTTAATTTCATTTTAGGAAACATTTTGACTCACAATTTACAAACAGGCAGTAAATGCTCCTTCATGAACACTTGTTTTGCCATTGTTCTGTGACCAATCTTTTATTCTGGAAGCTAATCATTATTTGGCATATTAGTGATGAATTGGTCTGTTTCCTCCTTCAACAGATTGTAGTTTATTGACTTCTGATTCATGATATCTCTCTAAGATGGAATCGGTGATATGAGATCATGTTGGTTCTGGTAGAGTCACCTAAAATCCACATGTATCAGTAGAGTTTAATCTATGAATCAATGGATCAATTTAGAAGTGATAGTTTTAATTAAATACATGATGTGTCTAAATTGTGTTTTTTTTGTGGTGAAGGCCAAGGGTAGCTGATCCCCCATATTTGTGAAGACATGTGCAAGTTGTGTTCTCAACTTAACACAATGTAATTACTCTGAATTGTTTTGTTTATAGCGATGGCATCTGATGTTGATTAAAATCCAGACACATTTCCTCAAAGCTTTGCTGGGAACCTTAAAAGAAAATGTTTACTTACAAATGGGTAAATAATTAAGATTAGTGCAAGACTGTAACTCATACAGGAATGATGACCACATCAAATACAGAAACCACTTAGTACTGTTGCAAACACATAATAAATCCTCTGGTAAACCTCTCCCAAAATAAATGTTTCATACAATGTTTTGACACTGAATGGGTCTTCAAAGATTGCCTTGCTGTGCTGTCTTAAAAACATACTTAAATCTTCAAATCTAGCCATGCCTATCTCTACAGATGCTTCAAATTTCTTGTCGGCTATGTGATCAAAATTAGGTCACTCTAGATATGGGTAGGTAGAATAACTGGACTATGCCAAGCCCCATTCTTTCAGACCGTCCGAGCCCGCATATCCACAGATGGGTTCAAGAGGAAGTCTGGCTGGCACGAGCAACATGGGAACTGACTTCACAGCCCTCCCAGGAATCCTGAGATGGCGTATGGGATGATAATCCCTGAGGTCAGACTCCACATATCAAAAGTCTCAGAAAGGGTTTGACGGATTTCATTTGAAGAAAAGAGGCGAGAAGATTTTCTCTGTGTATTCTCCCCGGACAAAGACAGCCTGGGTAGATTCAGAGCCAAGAAACACACTATATAGACACAAATAATCGTAAATTGAGAATGTCACCTTTAAGCCTGAGCACTTTTATTATTGTTAGACGGAGCTGTTGAGTGCCCCTGTAGTTCTATTCTCGTTTTATTCTCCAGGGAATCTTACATGTTCCAGAGTCAGCGCCACACAGGCAGGAGAGGAGGGACACTCGACAGAAATGTTTCCAAGTATTCTCAAGGATTGATGGCAGATGGTAAACATCTCTGCAAACAAGACAACAACATTTTGATCTCCTTCTTGGGAGGGGAGAGTACAGTGAACCAAGTCTGATAGTGAAGCACAAAACAAACACTCACACTCTTACGGTCGTATTTCCTGCAAGGCAGAAACATTTTCTGACTCATGAATTTAATACATTTGGATTACACTGAAAGGGATTCAAAATGGAAGGCATTTATCTGATGAATTTTGTGTAGGAATTTGTCATTACGTATTCATTACCTGTCCACAGCCACACTGTCCGTCTTTCTTTTCAGGAATTCTGATGCAGTCACACATTCACATACACGCGCAGTCGTTTGTGGTGCATTCAGTCAGCGTGCAAATCTGCAGACCGGCTGTCCGATGGGTCTGGAGCCTGGCCTTTGAGACATTCAGCTCATCTGGTCATACAAAGTTAAGGCCAGCAGACAAAGCAAACATTCATATATTCCAATTAGATTTGTTACACTTGACTGGTTTCACAGTGTAGGGAAGTAAGAGTTGTCTGTTTATCGCCCCTGTTTTACATTTTTGTTTGTGTCTGCAAATTAACTAAGCACGAGTGTTTCTCTCTTTCTCTTTCCCTCTCTCTCTCTATGCTTTTTTAATTGCAGCGATAAAAATCTAGTTTTTCTGTTCGCGATCTTGTGTGTAGTTCAGAATATTTTCAGAATGACCAGACAGAGTTACATTTATGCATTTTATGTTCTCGTGCTTCAACTGCAAACTAAGAACAGCAGCTCATGTTGTCCATAGTTTGAACTCCTTAGATTGGGAAGAAATGGATGGTCAGACATAGATCTTTTCAGTTATTTCATTCAAGTTATACACATTAGTGTATCAATGCATGTTTAGTCCAAGATTGTTACCCTTAGAACTTTTAGACCCAGCAAAAGTCACAGCAAGGGTTTTTGTATGTTGCTGGTTGAAGACTTTTCTATAACAGACTCAACTGACCAAGCTGGTAGTTTTGTATTGTTTGGACACAACTTCCTTAACAGTAAGTTAGACCATGTTTTGTATGTAAATAGACTTCTTTGGAGTAAGGTAAACCGCAAACAAGTGCTGTCAACTCCACACAGGTTTGTTAAATGTCAGCCAAGCCACAAGGCAGTATTCAAAAGGACCACAGTCCAAATTATATGTCAGATGAGAACTTTTCCAGAAAGAAAGAAAGAAAGAAAGAAAGAAAGACAGAAAGAAAGAAAGAAAGAAAGAAAAGAAAGAAAGAAAACGTTGATTACTGTTGAAAAGAGACTTTCGATCATGTTTGATGATGTTCTCCATAATATTTCCCCATAAAGAGAATGGGAGAGTTTGTTGTGATTGATTCATGAGTTAGTAGTACACAGTCAGTTAAAAATGAGTGCAGTGGGGGAAATGCTCTGGTTATTCCCCAGAAATCAAATTGGATTAACTAGAGTTATGAAAGACATCAGCTCATACTTCGTCGTCAGTTTCACATCGTCTTGAACCATGACATGCCCAAAGACCTTCTCCACACAGGGTTCCCTCTTCCCAAAATGTAAACATTCAAAATGGCTGGTTACCTATAAGGCTCATGTGGCCATAGAATACCAAAATAGTGTACCACTGGACGCTACATCAAGCTTTCTCTGCAGCTCCCTCAGAAAAAACCTTTAATATGTTATTCTTGGAAGGACTCAGAACACCATGTTTACGCACTCCGGCTCTTTTCTCTTTCCCCTTCTCCTCGTTTTGTGTGTCTCTGGAACTAACCAGAAAGGTTTCTGTAACTCTGGCAGGCGCGGCCCCAGCCCACTCCACCGCAAGGCCTGAGAGCATGGGTGTGACCCTGGGCTCGGCCTCCCTCTCCTGGATCATCCTGCTGGGGAGCCAGGCCGTGGCTTGGCTCTGGTAAACACAGCTCACAAGTTACCCAGCCTCCTTAGGGAACATACACTGAGCTATAGAATGGTATATCAGTAATGCATGCTATTATTTGTCATCATGATGTATTGTAGGCAGTGCTGACAGGATAGAAGTATGGTTACCCCAATTGAGCATTCTGTTTTCATGATTTAATATCACCTCTCTGAGAAGGTATACAGACCGTAGGAACGTTTGTCACAATGGAACAATTGAGTGGTTAGAGGAAAATAGCTGCGTAATTAAAGAGAAAATTCAGCAACCCAATGATTTAGAATAAAGCTTTGACAGAATATGGCTTGGGGACAGTTTAACAGCAACCAAGATGGTTTATAAATATGATTTCAGTTTGACCTTACACTAAATCTAACACTCCTAAAGTTTGTTCCCTTTAAACCAGCATCTGTTTCTATATTGGTGCACCAGACAAGCCACGGGCAAATGAGTACAAGCGGGTCAAAACTACAAAATAAGTCTGTATGGACATTTATAGAAACTGGGTTAATGTTGTTCATGCAATACACACACATTACATCCACGGATGACATCTGCTCTATCTCCTTTGTCCTAGCACCCTTCCTCACACACACAAGTACACACACACACACTCACACACATGTACAGGTTATCCAGTGAGTTCTTAAGCCCAGGGATGAAAGCTGTTTGAAAGCTGTGTGAAATATTTATATATTTGAATTGTATGTGTACTTTCTTTCCCAACGCTGTGTGTTTATGATGCTTAGTGTAATCTGATTACAGAGAATCCGACCAGTGTGTGATGTGACGGCTGTGTATGTGTGATGTGTGTGTCTATGCACACGTGTGTGTGTACTCTTTCTCTCTTCCAGCGGTGTGTCCAGGTGTGTGCTTATCCAAAAACATGCTAACTGCTTTTGTTTTGCAATGAACACCAGTCACATCTCCCACCCCAGTCGATGTGTGAGCTGTGGAGCTTAACGTCCTCAGAGGACATCCCTCTTCCATACTGTGACATTGTGTCACAG
Source organism: Hypomesus transpacificus (assembly GCF_021917145.1). Lineage (NCBI taxonomy): Eukaryota > Metazoa > Chordata > Actinopteri > Osmeriformes > Osmeridae > Hypomesus > Hypomesus transpacificus. Next base: position 11,379,611 of record NC_061082.1, read on the forward strand.
TGCGTCACAGTGAGCAGATGCCTTTCTCTGCCCCCATGCTGGGAGGTAACTGTTTGTTGTTGCAATTTATGAAGCGAAAAAGGTTAAAACAAGACTTAAGTCGATATAATGCTTCCAAATGCCACAAATCTGGAATGCACCAAAACTGAACAGATGCTGCGAAAAAGCACATAAAAAGATACACAAAGACTACATAGTATGTATATTTGTATTCATGATACTGTATGTTGGGTGTCCCTAAAGTGTGTGTTTGCTCTCAGTTGTGTACAGTATTCCTGAAAACTGTTTTGAGTACATTTTTAGTAGTTAAAGATAACATTACAAAACACCAATTACTCTGAGTGCAAGCTTCCAAACAGTGAGTAGTCTGATGTATTCACTGGGGAGGCACCAGACAGTCAGATAACTGCAGTTTGTAGACATTTGGTTCAGCAGATTCATCTGGAAGTACTAAACAGAGTATCCTAATCATTGTTGTTTCCTTTATTCATTATTTACAGAATATTTTTATTAATGTATTTAGTCATGGTGGGCAACACAAACAGCCAATGATTTGGTTGTTCAGGGTCAAACTAAGAACTAGCAATATATATTTTAATAAAGTAATTTACTCAAGTCAGTGAGTTCAAGTTTATTTGCCATTTGTAACAAGTACTCTGACAAGCCATGTACTAGAGAGGTCATCTACATTGATATCTGATCATCCTGTATTACATATAAGAAAGAGAAGAGGCTTCTCTGGAGTCAGTTTAGTTTAAAATCATACAGGTCTTCAGAGAGGGAGACAAAATTACAGCACAAATGCTTCCATCGACAACCTATAATTTAAGCCTCACGGAAAAGAGAGAGAGAGAGAAAAATATATTTCATGCCAAATTGTGTGGGCTCCTTTGAATGCTTTGCATATGGCAGGCTACAATTATCCAATTTCATTGAAATGTCAGTAATGCTTCTAAAACCAATATTTGCCATTCACCTCCGGTTTAACAAAACACAAGCGTCTGACAAACCATTGCCTACCTTTCGGTAAGGTCCAAATGTAACCTAGTTAAAACTGTTGCTTTAGACATTATAGCTTTTATGTTATACGAAACCTCATTTGTTGAGCTCAATCTTTGTCTTTGTTGGCAAAGATAGATAGACTTCTGAAACTAAAATGTAATTTCGACATTTAAAAAAATCAAACCATCCAAACCATTAGAGAATTAATATTTCTTTTATTCTGAAGGTTGTATTCAGTAGAGCAGCTGCCTGATGGTGTTTAGCTTTCGAACTTGTCGCAACCTCAGGACGTGGCCTCTGGCCTACCTGTTCAACTGCAGAGTTGGGCCTGGCATGGTGTCAGACAGAAGTTTCTGGGCCTCTGCCACAACTGGAACTCCACAATCAGGTGGCCTGTACCAGCAACAAACCAGCATACCATCCCAGCTATGACGTTAAAACTGATGGGATGAATGGTGATTATCAGGGAATACGAGCAGGGTTGGGAAGACCTGGAGCCATAAGTGCCATTTTCTTAGATCAGATATCCTTCTGGTCAAAGCAGTAGGGGCTGCAGCTTTTGCCTAGCGCCCACATGATGTTCCGTGTCCTGTAGGTCTCTGAGGATATCGCAGGGATTAAGGAAAGCACTGCCCTCATCTTGGCTGGTTGGGCCAAGCTGTTCAATCTGGGGTGACACAGTCAGATGTCTTCTGGACAGATGCAATTCCAGGCTACAGCTGTAGGGCTCTCGGTCTCTCTACTGCTGATTGGTTCAGATGCCCTCTGCCCGTGTTTTTTTGCACACTGGGAGAGAAAAAAAACACCAAAAAAACTATGGCAGACACAGGTGGTGTCCCACCCCCAGCGTCATCCTGAAATGGCTTTGCAGCTGCCAGCAATGGAGAGAGAGAGAGAAAGAGAGAGAGAGAGAGAGAGGGGGGGAGAGGAAGAGAGGGAGAGGGGGGGGGAGAGGAAGAGAGAGAGAGAGAGGGGGAGAGGGGAAAAGGAGAGAGAGACAGAGAGACAGAGAGACAGAGAGAGAAAAGCAGGAGAAAACATCTGTCAGGAGATTGCGTTTTTGTAAGACTGATTAACGAGAGCAAAGCTGCTGCTGCCAATCCTGCACCTTGTCAGAGTAGTTTCCTAGCAGTGTCTGATCCCCGGCAGAATAGCAACAGCTGAAACGTATGCAGGATCATGGAGGAATAACACGACCTGTTTCACAGACCTCAGTCTCTCTCCACGATCAGCAAATTAATGTTACTTTGAGGTTCTCAGGATACTGTGTACCAGTAATTAATTCAGTTTTAGAGAACACCAGAATCTCAAGAGAGGAATATACTGTATGTTATTGCTTAATGGAACAAAAGGTTATTCAGTCTCAGAAGGTTTACCTGAAGTACTTGTCTGTTAAGGAATGTTTTCATGTAAATAGGCAACAGAACAATTCCACTGTCAGATATACATAGAGTTCATCAAACTGCCCTCAACATTTGAAATAATGACTCACCCAGTATGAGAATTCAGCTTACAGTATTTTTCTCTGAAATGAACTAGTTGGGATATCAAAGTATGTTTGTGTGAGAGGTTGTGCAAGGAAGCTGAGGATGGGGAGGTGTAAAAACATACTGTACTCCCACTGGCTCTCTCCCACGCCAGGGATTACTCTGCCAGACCATGGTAGGTCCGCTGAAGGAAGCAAACGCACGGGACGGAGATAGGTAGTGGCTTAGCGGAAGATGGTGAGAGGTTTTGAGGGCGGGAGGCCAAAAGGAAAAGGGTGGGCTGGGAGAGTGAGGAGGGAGGGGGGGGGGGGTCTGATCTTTACAGACCAGCTGTTTTCTCTCAGGTCCTCTTTGAGAAGAGACCAGCAGGTTGTAGCTGTTCATTAAACGACCCTGAGAGACATGTTCTAAAGCTCCAGGTCGCCTTAAGCAATTCTGCTGTTTGGGTCAACCCCCACAGGCAGGAAATGCATTAGGAGGAGCGGAGCTGCTGCAATGAGTTACTGTATCATGGCTCCTTCTCCCATAGGATAAATGTGTTGAATCATTAAAATGTTTAAACCTGTTCAAACCTCAGGCACTATCCAAAATCCTGATACCATCTTGCTATGTGGATTGTGTGGTTCAGAGTTGAATTTTCTCTGCTCTCCTAGTTCTCACAGCAAGGAGTTCTTCCCCCAAACCCAAAGGGTCAAACTGAAGACCAAACATTTCATATGACCCTGGTATCCATATAAAACTGCCTCACAAACTGTCTCAAGAGGAAGTGACTCCTCATTGAATGGTTGCTCACCCAATTTCTTCTGTTCTCTTTCTTCTCCTTCTTTTCAATGTTAGTTTTCAGATCCAGATTGGATTATCTGTTGATCTGTGGGCAAACCATGAAGCTGTTTGTGACAGTGATTGTAAAAAGGGCTACACACATACAATCTGATTTATGTAATTTGGTCCACTGGTAACCATCAATGGGAAGACAGACTGATTCAGGAGAATGACAGGGTTTCTCCGGTCCACGAAAGTACGTAATCGAGTTTGCATTTATAGCCCAATCTCAATAACGCCAGCATTCAAAATCCTGGAGGTTTTGTTTTTTTGGGATGTGTTTTGGCTTTTTGGTAATTATTATTTATTATTTGGCCTTTTTCTTTTTCTCTGCCTCACCCCATGGAGATTTTAGGGTAATCCAACCGGGAGATTACAGGATTCTCTTTAAGACGCTTGCACTGATAAACCCGTTTTATTTTTGTCATGCAAACTGTCCAAAATGATGTAATCCCTTCAAATAACATTTCAGAAAAATGTAAAAAATCCAACTATAGCACACATTATTAACATTTCTGCTCAAATAAACACTCTAGAGATCTCTATTCTCGATTCTCATGCTAGAGTGAGTGGCCTGTCACTACCAATTACCCCATTGTCATGGACATCGACTAATTATCTTGAATTTGTCAACGTGCGTTTGATTGTAGATGACATGGGTGTCACGACCAGTGTGTTTGTTCATGACTCGTTTGTTTTTTCGTTCCAATAGTCCCTTTTGCCCCCCAACATTTCCTTTAATGAACTATCAAGCCCTTAAGAGGCCTCTTATCTGCACTAAGGAAGTGCAGTCAACTGACGACTTCAGAATATTCTGGAGCATCGCAAGCTCAGAGGGCAAACGCCTTTTTTATGGGCCAAGAGAAAATTGCCCAAATTGAAGCATGTGTAAATAAATCCCAAATTACATATGATTTGATTCCATGCGACAAAAAGATCCGTAATGACAAATTCTTTGGTCACACGGCCATTGATGATGCGGATATCCATAGCTGAATCTTACAGTGAGTTTGGGGGTGTAGCAGCTGGACGTCTTGTATTTCCCATCAGGTCCTCACTACATCCTGTCAGGTACCCAGGTTTGGGAGGGCCCTGCGCGGCCTGCTCTCCCAGCCTAGCTCGGAAACGTAAATGTTATGCCTTGTTTGCAGTCACCAAGGCGTGCGCTCTGGGAAAATCCAGCGTGTTTCCCATTTTAATCCCTACCTCGAAGCGTGTAACCAAACCCAGATGTGTTCGAGCACAAAATACATTTTTACTCCCTTACAAGTTTTTTTCACATGTATTCACTCCAAAGATGACTTAAGGTCACAGGCGCTAGTCCTGCAGCTCCAATCGTGAGTTGATTTACTGAAGTCACTTAATCTCTTTGTTTGCACATCCTTTTTACAGAAATGCAAACATTTGTATATTTACAAAAATGTGTCCAAGACATAAGAATGAGTTTTCTTTCCTACCAGAGACCTCCGTGGAAGTCATTTATCTTCATATGCTGTAAATCATGACAATCCCATCCCTCAAATCTCTAGATAACAAACTCCATCGCCCTGCCGTGTACAACACAAGATGGGATCATGTAGGATTGGTTTGTGTAATACAATCTGTCTTTCTGCCTGATCCACATACACATTTAACTACAACAGGTATACTAAACACTCATACATCAACAGCCATCCGTCTATTACTTGTTTTATCATGATCTTTCTTCTATCGTCAGATGAGTTCATTGATTTATCTCATCAGTCTGTTACATCCTGTCATTATTTAGCATCTTCCAGATTCACAGATCTCCTGTCTCTAGTTTTGCTGATCGCCTGTGTCCTCTCTGCTCTCAGACGGAAGCAGGAGGAACTCGGCATGTTCCTGCTGATGTCACAGGCCCTGCTGGTCCCCAGTCAGCAAGGGGGAGGGGCTAGAAAGGGGAAGAGAGAGGGAGAGAGACAGAGGGTCGGAGCAAGAGAGAGAGTTAGGGAGGGAGAGAGAGTGTAAGGGAGAGAGATAGAGATAGAAAGAGATAGAGAGAGAGAGAGATAGATAGAGAGAGAGAGGGAGGGAGGGAGGGAGGGAGGGAGGGAGGGAGGGAGGGAGGGAGGGAGGGAGGGAGGGAGGGAGGGAGGGAGGGAGGGGAAGAGAGAGTGCAGCGTGGGAGAGTAACGTGGGGAACTTGCGAAGCTTCAGAGTGTTATGATAACATGAATCAGGCCCCCGAGCAGTGTCCTCTCTGCGTTCTGAGCACCTAGGGGGTCCTGACTTCCTGTGTTCCTCAACAGGGAGGGATGGGAAGGACCCATACAGGAAACTGCCCTGTCCGATCTCCAGATTGTGACTTGTACTTGGGAAAACAGGGGTGTTTGGCTTCACTCTTACTTTCCCAGGGTGCAGCAGGCTGCAGGATGTCATTTTTCCTCTTTAGTCCATCACTTTGGTATCATTCCATCAGGGACTTGAGGCTCAGGGTCAAGGTCTGCTGTCTCAAGTAAATACCTTTCTGTGTCCATTCTCAGTTTTTTTTCCCATGACTCAGACTACTTCATCATGTTTTAATTTATCTATCTATCTATCTCTATATATATATATATATCCCCCTTTCGTCTTACAATACCTTCCTGTTAATGTACATAATCTAATTAGCAAATACAGTAAGGTCTCCGAATATTCCCCTGGGGTACCCCTCTTTCAAAAATCTGAATATTCAGTTGGCACAATCTGGCCTTGAAGTCAAAGTCTTATCAGTTTCCATTACCACTCATTAATGAGGCCAAGGCAAGACTAATGCAAATGAAGGAAATGAAGTATGTTCATTTCCATCTGTCACCGTTCCACTCCCAGTCAACCATCGCATCTTGTCCTTGGGGTACCTGGAAAAGGCTTCTTGCTGTTCAGGTATACGACTTAATTGTGACACAATTTGCCCAGGGTGAGGGAAGTTAATGTGGAACAAGGTAATTTGCATGTCCAGGCCTTTAAAATTCTCCTTTTATCACAATAATATACCTCCAGGACTCAACAGCCTCTGATCTTTCTGTAACAGGAATATGGAACTAGGAGAATTCTGATGAAGTGACAGAATGCAGAAGGTATGACAGTGTATTTGTTCCCATGTCCAGTTCTCCTGGTTTAACAGGAAGATCAAAACCCATAGGCGTGTGTATGGGAGGTCTATTCCCATGCACTGTGATACAGTACAGTGTGGGGCTTGGATTGTCACTGGTGTGTTTAACAGAGAGCAAAGCCTCTCGGGACATGGTTTAATGTCAGTGTGTGTGTGTGTGTGTGTGTGTGTGTGTGTGTGTGTGTGTGTGTACGTATGTGTGAGTACAGGAGAGCTCTCTAGTTCCTCCTCCCACGTAGGTCACTGGGAATGCTTTGGGGCTACATCCTGGACTCCACGTAGGGGGAGGAAAAATAAATACAACCCCAAAAACGCGTCTGGGATCTGAGGGTGGAATGTAGTAGGGCATGGGAATTGCACTCGCCCTGGAGGATACTTTGGCCTGGCTTAAAACGCCAGCTAACTGGGAACCCCCTCACCCCTCCCCCCCTGCCCCCCACCCCCCCCAGCCACCCTGCTCCTGCCCCAGAACACTACTGAATCCTGCTCCGCCACCCTCGGTCTGCCTGGCGGCACTCGCAAACAAGCTTGAGACAAGGTGCGTGGGCGAAGCCCTCGTTTCTGTGTGCGGAGGGGAGGAAAGAGGACGGTAGGGGAGGCTTAACTATAACCCACTCGTTTCTTAAACACTGACTCGCACACAGACACAGAAACTGTCCCTCTCTCACACATACACACATACGCACACACATGCTGCCAGTCACACAAATACTCACAAACTGTTCTCTTCCTCTCTTTATGCTTTTCCTCTCCCTCCTTCCCTCCCTCCCTATCTCTCTCTTGCTTTCTTGCTCTCTCCCTCTCTCCATCTCTCTTCCTCTCCCTCTCTCGGATTTCTCTGTCTCTCTCCCTCTCTCTTGCCCTCTTTCCTCTTGGCACTGTCACCATCATCCAAGCAGGAAGGTCTACTTCTAGGTTCAGACAGCTGCCAAGCAGTCCTGGTGATTTGCGTCAGGACTGAGGGAGAGGAAGGGAGGGAGAACGAGGGGGAGGTAGAGTGAGAGAGACAGAAAGAAAGAGAACGAGAGAAAGAAAAGTGGGAGCGATAGTGAGGAAGAAAGGGGGAGGTGGGGGTGGCGCAGAACGACAAGGCCTTTGGACCGTCAAGGGGAAGAGCACAGTTCCCACGGAGTCACGGGCTGGAGAGGTTAGACGCTGTGGCTAGCTGTAGCAGACACTCACTAGAATGATGAGCCCAGGGCAGGCCCTCAGAGACCTGGAGCAGAGAGAAGGGGGGGAACGCAGAGTGGTCTCTCATTAGTTTAGATAACGTTGACAGGACCTGCTTGGAGACAGAGACTATCACAAACAAAAGCTCTGTTTAATCGGTAGTTCAAGAAAACAGTAGAAGGAGAAACCTAGGGACACGATGACAGGAAGCGTCTCAACTGCATTCGTGTCGTGTCATTGACTCTGACCTGGAGTTTTTCTGGGGACTAAGTGAGGTCTTCTATTTTAGGCTGTGTACTTTATTGTTGCCTGGGTAGTGATGGGGAGGGAGAGCCATGGTTCACTGTGTGAAAACAGAGGTGGCTGAGATGGATGGAGGGAGGAGAGAGGTCTGTGTTTGAACACACAGACCCCAAAGCTCTCTGATTCATGTAACATAAGAAACTGCACAGAGGCCACAACATCAATCAGTCTCATTATGGCGTCTACCAGTCCTGATCATTCCGGAGATATATTTATTTCTTTAAAGCAGTCTGTTGTCTTTGTCGTTTCTTTGATTACGAAAACTCTAATTAGGATGTGATGTGATGTAATCAAAAATAAACAACAATAAAACAACATATTTTTAAAGGGGGGGCGGGGGAAACAAGGGAGAAGCAGAAAGCTTTCAGGATGTGAAGGCAAATTAATCTTAGTGATTATATGTAAACTAGAAGTTAATTAACAAACTGTTAATTGAAAACAAGGTTTAAAACTGCTAAATGAACATCATAAACATAATTTCTCCTGAATATAAATAATGTACAATTCATTGTTTCTATTAGCAATTTCTCTTGGAGTTCATTTCATTATGTTAATGAAATCTAGCCCTCATCAATCCTACACTTTGATCCATTCTAATTGTCATGATCCTCAAAGAAAGACTTGCCACTTGCAGGGAATAAATTTAACTTTTTTTTTCTTCTTCAGGAATCATATGCAAATAAGATGAGGTAATTAAAATTTGATGTGTCTCAGTGTGTTTAACGGGGAAACGTCCAAGTGGCTGTAGATTTCATTTTCAAAGTCAAGTAAAAATAAAACACGGAGAGTTAGCGTAGAGATTTCCAAAGGAAGTAGATAAGCTATAGATGGATGAGAGATGACTCCCTGTATGCTCCCCAACCATGAGAGAACAGTGCTGCTACCATACGTACATTTTTCATTAAATCTGTGTGAATTTGCCCCTCCAGATCTCGGTAAGTACCACTCCTGTGAACCCCCAGTCTCTCTGAGAGTATTTACTATGTATCTGATGCGTGCGAGGAGAAATCTAGAGGGAACAGACAGATCTAAGAGTGAGTCTCAGTTATACATCAGGGGGCCATTCCATATTCATACATAAAAAAACATAAACAGGGGAAAAGATTCACATTACCTTCTGCAGCAAACATCTCTGGTTCGCTATTTTAATTATGCACATAAATATTCATATTGAGCAACTCTGGGGGGGTTTGGGAGGGGGAGGGGGGCAGTCTCCGGTACTGCTGTACCTGAGAAAGACTGTGCGCTTGGCATCCCTCGTGTGGAGGCTCTAATCTTCTGGCTGCCGCCTTGAAAGTGTAAACATGAGATCTTTACAAAGTGCTGGTGTTTACGTTTCCTTTCTCCACCCTCGTTTCACCTCCCAGAACTGTCTTCTCTTCACTGCTGTCCCCCACAGCTGACATTGTGTCTCTTTCATCGAAACATGCAGTGTACAGTACATTATTTTCGTGACGTTTAACACTTACATTTATTCGACAAGCAAATGCTTTCATCCAAAGAGACGTACAGCACGTGCAGCACACATTCATGACAAGTTCTATCATAGGTGGGTAACTGTTGGTTATATTAAATGGGTGGGACTGTCTCTGGCTTTAACTCTAGATGTGAACTGTGTTTGCTCCAGATGACTGACAGCTCTCAGGGGAACTGTGGCCCAATTTATTCATTCTGACATGCAGCCGTCTGCCCGTCAGACAGACTCCCAGATGTCATCACTTTCACTCATTGGTTGAAATTACTTTAGACCGCAATTTAATATCTGATTATCTGACTATCAGGAACGTAAAATTGAGAATATGCTTTTGGTATGTTACCATGAGTTATTATGCAAAGTACAGCATTTAAGGGGAAAAAATCATACATTTCCTACCAGCATCATCACAGTTTCCTGCATGTCACATGCTCTCCCATGATGCCCTTGTTTGTTGATCTTGTTATCATGGTTCTGCGTGTTGCATAGGTGACTGCTGGCAGATTGTGCTCACCTTTTAAGTCCAGCATTACATGGGACATGGGAAAAAGCCTCTTACACACCAAATGAAATCCTCTCTGTCTGTTTGAGTGCTTAGGCAGGGGGCCAAATGTGCTCAGGTGTCAGTGCTAGCTAAACCACCCTGTTAGGCCATGATAAAACACCATCACTAACGCTCATCTTTCTCTCTATATATCTCTCTGCATCTCTCTCTCTCTCTCTCTCTCTGCATCTCTCTCTCTCTCTCTCTCTCTCTGTCTCTCTCTTTCTCTGTAATCTTAACGTTTCTCGTTCTGGACAAACACACCCTGGCATGTGTGGTAATTAATTAAAGCGATAAATTAGAACGGGACGTTTTTCAATGCCGACGGGGAACACGTTGGTACGAGGCAGCGGAAGCGGGCGAGGAGGGAGAGACCACGGGCGCTCCAGGCACAAATGGATGATTGCGGGGGTTTATAAACGTACATAAATATGAGAAAAGGGTCAAGTCTAATTCCTCCTGCTGATCTGAGCTCTGTTCAGCCTTCTGGTCCTGTTCTTCTCTCTGTTGTCTGCCTCTGCCCAACTCTGTGACACTCTCCTGTTCAGAAAACCCTGCCTCTATACCATTCATCTTTACCCTGCCTCTATACCCTGCCTCTGCAGCTATATCGCCCTGCAGCCTGCGTCTCTTACATTCCCAACATGACGGTGCACAGATGCCACCTTTTCAGGATTTCAGTCCACCAACGAAAGTATGTTCTTTTTATCTGTAATCTTCATTTTTATTGAAATATTTGTTTCTTTTACAAAGGCTATGGGGCTACATTAACAGCACATGTTAAGTGCAGTTTAATCCTTCTCATGTCTCTACAGAGGCTAAGCCTACACCTGATATGTCTGGCTGTTTACTAATGTTTGTTTGAGACATGAAAAATCAAATGTTGCCCTTTGTTAATAAGCTTTTTCCTTGTCTATAGGATTGACCATCCATCTCCATGTGTCAAGGCACTAGTGTTGACCTCAGTCAGAGTGCAGTACACACGAATGGTTTTGTATCCCTGAGATCTGTCCAGTTGGAGGTAAAATAATGTGTGGTGGTGAGATATAGCAGTGAAATCCTTTTTCTGGCTCTCTGAGCAGCCTTAAACACCTCATACCGACTAAATACCAATGATACATTCCCCTCGGGACAGCGAAATGAAAGCATGCCAGTTCAGATCAGCTGTCCTGCTTCCTGTGGGCATTCTGCAGAGCACACACAGAACTCTACTTTTCTACAAGCAGTCCTGGGGATTTCACTTTTCAAGCAAAAGAAAAATATTACCAGTGTCATGACCCTGTGGAAGCTCATTTCACTGTAATCCTCACACCAATTGATTAATGTGCTCGGACGGAGTTCCTGATGTAAACCAAAATCCTGTTTCAGCGGAAACGTATGTAGGAGGGTAGTAGACTGCAGTACAATTGCAGCATGACATTGTTAGGACTGTAGTAGATTCTGACAGTAGCCCTGCCACATCGTAGGACTGTCTGACTGTAGTTCTGTCACATCATTAGGACTATCTGACTGTAGTCCTGTCACATCGTTAGCACTGTCTGACTGTAGTCCTGTCACATCGTTAGCACTGTCTGACTGTAGTCCTGTCACATCGTTAGGACTGTCTGACTGTAGTCCTGTCACATTGTTAGGACTGTCTGACTGTAGCCCTGTCACATCGTTAGGACTGTCTGACTGTAGTTCTGTCACATCATTAGGACTATCTGACTGTAGTCCTGTCACATCGTTAGCACTGTCTGACTGTAGTCCTGTCACATCGTTAGGACTGTCTTACTGTAGTCCTGTCACATTAGGATACTAGGACTGTGGAGTCTTTCTGTATCCTTGCCACATCCTGTCTGTCTGACTCCAGTTGTGTCACATCATTTGGACTGTAGCAGTCTGACTGTATTGAGACTGTAGTCTGTACCATCCCCAGTGTGTCACCAAGGATGACACTCGCAACCTACCGTATTTTTCAGATAATGAGCCACACCCCCAGAATGAGCACTTTGTGTTTGTTAATCGGAGTGTAAGCAGCACTGGAGTGTAAGCCGCACTTTGACAGCAATCATTGTTACCGTTGCGCCGGCTACCGTTGAGCAGACCAATGTCCGCGATTGATTACTTGCCCAGGCCCATTGTCCCAGCGGACAGTTTGGATTGCCATCTAACTAGACAACATTCCCAATCAGGGTGAAGACTCTAATTATCTAAACTATAGACCATAGCAGTACACATATCGAAACAGAACGAACACAACAACAACAAAGCTTATTTAATTGAGCTAATGCCCTATAGTAGCTTTTCAGCTTGCCGCAGGGTATTCTGGGTACCAAGAGCAATGCACGAGTATAGGCGATCTTACAGCATTTTGTAACACACTTCAGTTGTGGATAGAATGTCCAGAAATAAAGCCAAGTAACTCATTTTGTGGCAGAATCCATTGTTATGTTTTCAAAATTATTTTAGATATAGTATAAGTTTAGCTAGCTTGCAAATCCTGAGGATAGCCTACTGTAGCGGACCTTTCTATGTGACAACGGACACGGGTGTTTTGTCACTCGGGAGTTGTCGTAGGCTTGATGCTGAAAGTATAATGTGACATCAGTGAGGGCAGAGCCTGTTTAAGGAGAGCCTGTCCACTCCCTATTAAGCCCCTTTGTACTGAATTTGGTTGCAGTTCCACCAGAGTTCCACTGGGGGTGATCACGAGTGAGTGCATGCTGAATGGGAGTCTATGGAGCTAAACGGTTAAAGTTGTCTCTTTTGCCTGATTGTCATTGAGAAATCTCAGATTTGATTGTAGTTTTTGCATGTTCAACATGGATTACAGGTCAAAAGTTGAATGAACGAGTACTTTCTTCAGGATGAGTTGTTGTTGCCCATAACACGCTAGCATTCTGCTAATGAATGCTGATTGGTAAGTGAAGGACTGACTACGACCAGAGATCCCGCTTGATGGCATCCGAAGCAGAACCAGAATGTCAGAGCATTAGCAACATTAGCAACAACATTAACAAGCCAAAACTCTTTCTAGCATTTGTTTTGACAGGGAGAGCCTAACCTGTCAGCTGTTTTGTCGATGCCTCGAGAGAAAAAAGGAAGAGACCAGAGCTTGCCGTAAAGCAGTATCTCTGGTCGTACGATGTGTATGACGTCATTTACATTTTAAAAGGCTTTTTAGAACAGAAAGGCGACTTTAAAAAATCCAACACCCAGCAGTGTGTATTTTTTTTGCCTCCGCTTTAGAATTCAGAATTCAAATTACTAGACAAAAAATGATATCCTGAGAAAAGTGGATTTTGAGGGTTTAGCTCCATGGACCTTAATTCATTCGGCACTCGCTCGTTAGTGCCCTCATATGGAACTAGAGTGGAACTGCAACCAGTTCAGAACCTGGAAGTTTCCCAAGAGTGGCAGTTTTCCCCATATTAGACATTCTCTGGTGAGGGCTGTCCGAATGGCGATGTCAAGAAGAGCAATGGTAAAATACACAGTAAATAATTCCTCTTTCAAGTAATAAGCCCCCGTTCAAGTGTTGAGCATTAAATTAGCTGCACGGTCTGGAGAGATCTTGAGACAAAGCTAATTTTTTGTTCTAAACCCGCTTTGAAATAACCTGGTCCTAACCAGACTCGTACATTCCATTTGTACAGAGAGTTTGGGCTCGCTCCATTGACAAGCGTTGACTTCCTTGTAAGCGGGTACTCTGTTGAAGTTTAAAACTATTGGATCTGCCTAGAGCCACTCTGATCTGCCATAACCAATCGCTAGCGTTCGCCTTACCGATTCCTTCACCACAACTGTAAGAGAGCTAGCTGCCAGAGCTGGAAAATCAAACTGTTCCCGAACCCCGTGGGGAAGAGGGCCTCAACATCATGGTCACCAGCAAAACTTGTTCTTGCTCCGGCTTTAGCTTATGGATATTCGGCAGCGTTGCCACAACGGACCGAATGGCTTTGCTCGCATCTTTCTCCGCCGCTGTTGCGGAACTACAACATAAACCAGAGAAAAAGGCTCTGACACAAATTAGCGCACAACGTCAACGTCATCGTTCTCAGCCACTACCTCTGTTCGCTGATTGGCCGGTAGAAAATTAACCTGAGACATCTGACTTACGTACCTCATGGCCAGACCTAGTACAGAAGCAAAATGAAAATTGAGCGGAAGTACGTAGGAGGACAGAGCCAGGCTAACTCTGAAATACAAGCCGCACAAGAAAACTGTAAAATCGGAGTACAAGCCGCGTCTTATAATAAATTACGGTAGTTGCATTAGTTGAAGGTGTTAGTTGTGTGTGTAGTACTTCTTTGTGACATAAATGAACATTCCTTTCAGTGCTGTGTGGTCCACGTATGCATATTTCATGTCATCTTTGAATGAATCGTAGGGGTTCAAGCTAGCCAGCACGGAGGTTACTAAACATGAAAGGACATAGCTTTAGATTTAGCTGTAGCTCAGCAACTCGTCAACTTCTGGGTCCTTGTGTTAGTATAAAAAACAAATCTGCTTGTTTATCAGCACACATTTACTAAAATATACTGCTAACTCCCCCCCTTCACACACACACACATATATACTGTACAAACACACATATAAATACATGCACAAACACATAAACACACACACACACACACAAACAACCCGCAGGGTTCAAGTGGCTAATCGTGGACAGACTCCCACTTTGTAGTAATTACAGCCTGACTGTTTGACCTCAGCGTTCAGCTCAGAGAGCGACCCCTCTTTCCTCCAAGTCTTTGTCTAAAACATATTATCAAAGGCCCTATTAGAGTAGGAGAATTGGAGCTTTGAATCACACTTGCTGTGTGACAGTAATATGTTTACTTTTGGTTTGACACACAACCGTTCTTCTTCGACTTCTCTACAGTGAGTATCATGTTACAGTCGGGAGAAAAGTGTTTAGACAGTGGTCGACCGTGGACGCCTAGTTTTGACTGACAACTAGCATAGCACTGGCAGATATCTCACAACTGTCTCCTCTCACAGGAAAAGATAAACAGCTTTTTCTCTTTCTAACTTAAAGCCACAACCTCTCTGCTGTTGTACATCCGCTGGTGTACAGAAATGTGACGGATGTTTCTGCAGAGTAATGCCCTGCATTTACAAACCCATTATCTCAAACAAAATGTCCCCTTCTCACACTTTTTCATTCTAAATTACGCTACCCCTCGCAAGCTCCCCCCTCACAGGGCTTAATAGCACTTAAGGTGTCTTGAACGTTACTGAAAAGCGGTCCGAGGGGGGTGGGGGGATGAGGAGGGGGTGAGGAGGGGGGGCGGCAGACGAAGACCAGGTACAAATCACAGCCTTGGTTCCCTCCTCTGTTTTATCAGTGCAGGAAAGCACAGAGACCAGTTTCAATACCAGCTCACCGACTGCCCGGATTGGTTCTCACTTTCTCCAGTGACCAATGAGTTATGTGGGATGTAGACCCTGCCCGCCCACTCTATCATTAGTGATAATTACCTTGCAGGAAAGGAGCCACTCTCCCTGCCTCCCCTCTGGGGTCATCGGTCCAGAGCGCGTCTCTCCATCTCTCTTCCAGTCCTGCTGTTTCCCGCTGACAGCTGCATGAACTCTGCAGAATGTCTTTATCTGGGCCCCTGGGAAAACACGTGGAGCCTCACACAGTACACACACACATACAGAACACACACACATATACAGAACACACACACACATACAGAACACACGTACACAACACAGAGAATACACACACATACTTTTTCTTTTTTGTTGTTGCTTGAAATATGTTTTTTTCTAGTAGGTCTCCACTTACTTTCATTAAATCCAGCACAGCCACTACAATAACATTTATACAATACTGTAATACTAATACTACAGAATTTCAGTACAGTACCATGTATAACATAATACTACACCACTACAACACCATAGGTACTACAATACTACCTCAATACAATACCATATATAACATAATACAAACTCACTAAAATACCATATTAACCATAATACTACCTTCACAATACTATTATCATTATTTTATAATACTACACACCTATAATACAATATATTCAAACATATACTGTAACTTCATATAAATGGAAGGCATTCACATCACAAGAACTCAACCTGTTACAGATTTTTCCAGAACTGAACTAGCGTGAGTGATATTTTCTACAAGTGATTACAAATGAGACCAAGCAGCAGAGATGCTCCAGCCCTCACGTATCTGAGGAGTCTCATCAACATGGCATCATGTCAAACAGCTGAGCAAAGTGGATAACAGCACAACACTGGTTAAACAATGCCTGTGCGTGCATGTGTATGTGTGTGTGTGCAAGAGGTGATTGTGTGTGTGTGTGTGTAGAGTGCATGAGTGTGTGTGCAGTACAAAAGCTGGAAATAAAGAAACAGAAAACACGACAATACACACCTTCAATTCCATGACCTCATCTCATATCTGACACAATGGAACACGAGAAGGGAGAAAAAGAACGGAAGCTTCACATTCCAAACATTAAGTCACACCACCTTCTACATCAGTGTTTACTGTAACCTCAGCTCAGATATGTAAACAAGTGCTGTCCTCAAATTAAACTTGTCCAAATGCACATCTAGCATGACAATGGGTGGGCGCAGCCAGAGTGGGATACAAAAAGAGTTATTGTCTAAAACTAGGTCATAGTGACCCCTGGCACTCGAGATTTTTCCCAAGATAATTTATATCTTGGGTATGAATGTCCTGATACGTAAACCTGTTATTTCCCAAGTGGAGGTTCAGGTGAGCTATCATCATCTGTGAGCTGGATGGTAAGCATGGCATCGTGAATATCCCTGGCTTCTCACAGGAGTGCTGGTTCAGCACAATCTCCAGAAACAATTTCATATTCATCATGTGTATTCATTTTTTTCCATATCGATATGCCAAACAACTTGTATAACTTTAAAACGTGGGTATTCATTGGTCGACTCGTCAATGTAAACACATACATAATACCTGTTCTCATCCTGCCACCCTCAGCTTTTCCAGGGAGGCTTTTCAGGCTTAGCTCATCTGCAATGGTGATTCAACAGTTGTTGAATAAACATCTGTGTTGTTTTTAACCTGCCTCAGACCAGGCAAGGTGGAGCAGCCTCCTGAACGATCCTAATCTTTTCCTCTAATTAAACGACGCAATCGACCGGAGCGACACAGCCTGGATGCAAATGAGCGAGCGAGCGCTCACCGTAATGCTCTAATTAGGGTAATTTGATAAAATCTGTTCCAGTTGTTAGACATAATTGTGTTTTTACTTGATCTCTTTTCCCTCCTGTTAGCAGGCATGGTATAGACAGCCTGCTGAGTAAAGACTCTCTTCCCCAGGGGCACCGCGGTGACTAGGACGCTTCCTGGGTCTCTACCTGTCAAGCGAATTACTAACAAACCAAACACAATTAGCGGAACCTGCCCTGTATGGGAGGGATATCAACACAGTCCACGGAAATGTATTTATTTTGGACAAATTGTTTCTTTTATGTTACCAGAGTTTGCTTGATGGTTGTGTCTTTATGTTTGTGTGTGTGTGTGTGTGTGTGTGTGTGTGTGTGTGTGTGTGTGTGTGTGTGTGTGTGTGTGTGTGTGTGTGTGTGTGTGTGTGTGTGTGTGTGTGTGTGTGTGAGAGGGAGGGAGAGAGCTTTGCTGGGGGCGCACATATAGGAGACTTGTTGTTTCAAAAGTATGTCATACTTCAATAAACCTTTTTGCAGTGGGTCATTGTACTGGCGGTTTTATGCAGGAGCAGAATTGTATAGCTTCAGATTAGCTGTCCTTGCTCTGTCAGTAAAATGAAAGAAAAAAAGCATTATGTGCAGAGCAAAAACCAACCCCACAGATTATCTAGACGTGTTCAGATGCAGCGTGTAGTGCAGTCTGAAAACCTCCATCTAGATAAACATGTATAGCATCTACATTCAAAGAATACAAACATTGATTAGTCCACACAGTTGAAGCATGTGAGTCTTATCAGGGTTGTTGGGTCTTTGATGTTTACGACAACGCCTAAGGCTTCTGTCATAAGAGGAAGAGGAGGTAGAGGGGAGGTGGAGGAGGGGGACGTTGAAAACAAAAAGGCAGAAAAGCTTCGGGACCTTACATAAGCACTTAGCTACATGAATATTCCTCAAATACCTGGCATTAGAGATTGTAATCTGCTTACATAGACATTACTGCATGTGGGCCCGCTTCTGTGACAGGTGTTTCTGCATAAGCATGTACTACCAAAGATTACCATGGCAATGATGGTAGTGATCTTGAATGGTAGGGGAGAGAAGAGAGGAGATTGAATTTAATCCAGATCTGGACGGGAGGATTCAGGAAGAAGAGTAGAAGAGCAAATCATCACATGCAACCAGCCCACTGAGAGACGTGATGTGTTTCCTGCTGTTGTCAATGACAACCATGTGATCTCACAGAGAAAGTTCCCCTCGTTTAATACCTATGGCCTGTCATGGGATCATAAGAGCTTGAATCTGGTTAACAATGCTACCTTTAAGGCTCAGTGGGATGGGGTGCGCACACAGGCATATTAGCCACGCTTCTCCCACATGTTACGGCCATTGTGACCAATTTCAAGAGGTAATTTGTAGGCTAGTGCCCATGCTGGTTTTAGGTTTTGCTAAAGTGGCTCTGGTATGATCTGGCACACCCCCAGATGCTAACGTAATGAGTCCCATTGGCTGGTCTAACTGCTGGTTTGTTGAAAAGAAGACTGGATACGTGTGTGCCCAAACTTACTGTTCTACCAGAAGTATCGGATGAATATTGTCTGTTTACAAGAACTCTTTCCGTTTACTCCCTGGGATTGGTATCACTAGCTCACTTTAAGCAGCCTAATCAAACTAAACATCTGTCACCTGGCATTTGGAAAAGTATCTGTTCAATTACATATTTCCTGATTTATTTTCACATCTCATATACTTCACGCAACAATGCAGAAAAGTGACATCATTCAAAACACAAAACCAGGCTTGATGGAAACTCATAGACTCAGGAGTCATAAACTCATAGTCTGAAGTAGCCACATTTCCAGATACAGAGCGAGAAATCCCTCGGTGCAGAGCGTTGTGTGGGCTTTGCCACTCCATCTCTCTAGCTGTAGTCTAGAGACAAGCCTCTTGGGGCAGTGTGGCCCCCGGGGCACGCTGGGGATCAGGGCCCCTCAGTGTCTCCCAGAACAAGGGCCATCCACCCAGAGAAACAGGGCGCCATTGATCAGCCCTATCTGAACAGACCCACATCTGGGCGACCCCTCAACAAGCAGACCTCTGTGCGTCGCAGATCGCTCTTCGCTTATGAAATCAAACGCACATTCATAACTGTGGTTCTCCTCTGTCCCCAGTTCCCTTCCTTTCACATCCAAACCCCCTCCTCCGTGCGCCCTGAGCACTGGATCAAATCATTATCTGTTCGCTTTTTGAAAAACATGTTTGTTTGTCTCCTTGAGACATCTTCTTTTTCCTCTGCTGCTCCAGCGTAAGGGTGTGTGACAACGAGGTGGCTGTTTAAGCGACAGGGGAGGCTTGCGGACAATCCAGTTTCCTGTTACAAGCCTCGGCACTTGTGCCACAGCCGTAATGTCCCGGTTCAGTGTCCAAAGGCATCCCGAGGCTGGTTCGAAAGATCACTATGAGTTTTTTTGTCCTCTTCAAATCAGGTGACGAGGAGAAAAAAACGGACAAAAATGTAAGCTTCATTTGATACTTACTACCTCGAGAAAAAAAAAAATATATATGATTGCCTATTATGTGCCTATTATGTTATTTTTTCTTTCTTCTGTTTTACTGTTTTACTTTACTTTTAACATTTCAAGAATAGCATTTTGTAAACAAGACCTGCAACATCAGATTCAATCTGTTCAAACTTTGCTCTTTTAAGAAGTTTTCGGAAGCTTCTCTTGCCCAGTGTTAGCCTACTGGCGAGGCCCAGAAGGTTGTGGACAGTGCTGACAGCGAGAGTAGAGACGGGGGGATGGGAGGCTTGTTTAACGCTCCGTAGCAGAGGAACGGCAGGCAGATGTTGGGGGAGACAGCGGCTCCAGACTAGTTCCAGGCCCATCCGAGGGTGCACCTTGGGAGGCCAATGTTCATCTACGTCAGTTGTCTCCAAACCTCTAAGATGTGTCTGGGGCTGGGGGCACACTGTCTCTCTGGGGGCCCAGTTGTCAAGATGTCTTGTTTTAGCTCCCTAGCTGACCTCAGCATCGGTGTTAGCATCGGATAATTCGCCATAGATATTTGTATAAACTCCAGAATTGGATTTCAAAATGTATCCTAACCATAACCAAAAGGAGGCAAGTACTGAGATAACTGTAAGCAAATAGAGGATAGACAGTATTTTACAAATACAATATACAAGTATATTCCATATGTAAAATTCCTTCATATCTATATATTCTTGTCTTTATGTTCATCTGCCAGGTAAAGCACTCGTTTCCAATTTGAAAAACCTTGTTGAAAATGTGTTTATAAAATGCGTTTGCATTTGCAGTGATGTATTTGTAAAGTGCAAAGGATGAAGTATTAATGCACAGGAACGATTACTCATTAGAAAGCGCGTATCTATGCACCCCATTGATCCTAATGAGGTGTCTGTTTAGCAGTGAGCTGTGTGTGTCTCCCTGCCCACCCCCCTGGATTGATTCATGGTCTTGAGGTCTTGACTTTTTAAGAGACATACAACCTTAAACAGTGAGCCTCTTCAAGCCTGTCACCCCGAGCACATCCTTACAGCGTCCGCATTGATATACGTTGTCAGTCGTCCCTGGTTCCTCACCGTGCAGCTGGGACCAGAAGCTGCAGACAGTGGTCGTCTCTCTCTTTTCCCACAATGCCGTGCTTGTGATGCCGGGGCGTTGGGCGGTGGGGACAGGCCCCTCAGCAGACCTTGGGGGCTGGGTCGGAGCTCTCCAGAGAACACGTGAGGTTAGGGAGGGGTAAATCACTGAGTTTGTCCCTAGTCAGGTAAAACTGGGTCTGTCCCAGTCCCTCCCCCTCAACCCAGAAACGACCCCCCTTCCCCCTCCCGCCCCTCTCCATGAGAAGCGAAGACGAGGGCACCTGCCCAGCACAGATGGCGGCGGGCATGCTCAGACATGCCCAGGCATGCCTGCCTTCTCAGCTATGCCATCTGCGCTGGTGTGGAGGGCCAGGCAGGTGTCCCTGAGAGAGCAGATGCAACAGAAGATGCCACAGCCCGATTAAGTGTCCCTGTCTGTCACGTGGTGCAGGCTCAACAAGTACATAGACCTCATCTCTATTATGACTCACATGTTCTTTTTACCTTTAGTGTTCAACAGAATGAGAACATTTTGTATTTCTATGTGGAGAGTGGAAAATTAGAATGGGAAAAGAGTCTTTACAATGATATTGTCTTGCTATTGTGAGGTCTCCACCCACACATGGCAACCACAATGTGGCTATCCCCAAGCTAAGTTGTAATTCAGTATCCGAGATATAATTGTGGAGTTAAGTATTGATTGTTTCTGGAGTTCACATACTCATTTATTCTCAGCTCCACGCTGGAAGCACAAAGCAGCGATGTTCTTATGTCACACTAAGAGTTGTTGACTTGGTAGTTTCACTCTGACTGCCAGTCTGAGGGCATGTCCGTGATCTGGTCAGAGAGGAGATGACGGCTTTGAGCACAAACACCCTTTAGCAATGTACAAACACGCACAAACTTTTTCTCTCACGCAAACTACACACTGCCTCCCATGAAGACAAAAAGCACACTCACACACATCTTGAAAAACGCACACACACACACACGTACAGCACATCCACACATGCACTAATACACTCAGTCCAGGCATCTTTCATACAGGGCTGCTTTCAGGCACAGCTGGAGGGCTTTGTGCAGAGGGAGACCTGGTGGGGCAGCCTGCCTAGCAAGGAGGGCCCTTAGTGGGGCAGGCGTCCCGGGAGGAGGGCCCTAACCTCCCTTAGTGGGATCTCGTGTGTGAGGTTACCAGACCAAACATGTGCAAGCTAACTCATTCAGTCAAGGCTTCCGGCGCTAATCTTGTAGTCCCAGCATTGTCCAGAAGGGGCTTGGGAGGGGAGTGGGAGGGAGGGAGGGAGGGGTGGGGGGGTCCATGATGGCCGCACCACCCTGAATCTTGCCATCAGGAGCAATAGTGTGCCAGGTGTTGTGTGCTGTCAGGAGGATTACAAGTCAGTGACCCAAGAGATGGAGGGGGGGATGAAGAGAAAGGAAGAGAGAAACAGAGAGAGATGCAGAAAGGGAGGGAGGGAGACGGAAAAAAAGAGACCGATAAATACGGATAGGGAGAGAGAAATAGAGAAAGACTGTATGTACGTATGTGTCTGTGTGTGTATGTCTGTGTGTTTGTGTGACCTACATAACTGAGGGAGGCAGGAGTCACCCGTAGGGTTTTACCTGCTGTGACAGCCAGAGTCACTGGAGCAGGTGAAACGTAATCGAGGAATTGTGACATAACCCTTTTGTGGGAGGGAGAACTAGCTGGCATTGTTGTGGCATACTGATTCTCCCCGTAGCTCACCGTAGCATGCCATGTACTGCATGTTGACATGCAACAGAAGATCGTAACCGGTACTGCTACGAGACTAAATATGCCCTTTGGTTTGTTAGGGGAAAAATAAAAAATAACATATTTTGTGTGGAGCAGTTACACTAGAGCAATGCTGAGCTGTCGTAACAAGATCAAAAACTTTATTTAATCCCAGTAATCACATACAGTCTCTGTCAACTTGATGAGGGTGAGGGTGAATCCTTTCTCCCACTTGTGTAACAGACTACCCCGTTCTCAATGGTGAGGTGCGTCTCATTCTGAATGAGTCATTCTTTGAACTGTAATTTGAATGAACAAAGACAGAAAACCTTCACTTTTTTGAAGTCTAGGCCTCAGGTTTTTTCAGGTTGTTTGGAAGTATCTGTTGTGTCCTGTTATACTGTATAATTAAATTGTATTTAGTTTTTTTACACCACCCTTCCAACACAAACCTTACAAGCTGACAGTGTTGAAAGCAAGTTTGTTCTTTCTCTGGATCTCCGATATGAGCTGAGGATAAAATCTGTCAGCAGTGCATTCCAACTGTCCTACTACTATGTTGTAAGTAACGCATCAAATCTGAAGAAGGAAGTATGAATGCCTAAACTTCCAAACCGTACCATCAATATTTCGTTAGATAGCATGGAAGTAAACACAGCAGGTAGATACGTCAGTTTCAGTGAATTTCGACAATTCAGCGGTTTGATCAGAAATGTTTGATGTTATCTGATTCTTACATTTCTAGTAACCCATGTCTCACCATCAAAATGTCCTACAAAGTTGTGAGGACATGGTTCTTCTCGTGAGGACCTCAGACAAACCAGAATCAGATTTGAAAAACTGACTTAATTAAGTTTTAATCTGTTTTACTCTATTTTCCATGTCATATAGATTTGTATCACACACAAAAGAAATATTTCGGTATACATTAATAAGATTTGAACGATCTTACTGATCTTTCAGGATTAACGCACTCCAGAACTGCCACTTGTGTATACCAAGATGCAGCAAGCTGTATGGTTAGACTGAACTGATTGTTTTCAGGCCAACATGGTAGCATATCGATGTGGTGTGTTTATGCCTGAGGTGGTATATTGTTATGGGTGGCTTTCTAGAAGTCTTGGCAGGATAGCAGTAGGTTTCATTTGAAGCAAACCATCAAAACAAAAGGGGATGAAATGAATGATTTTGGATGTGGAGATGTCTTATGAGCCAGATCGTGTCCTGTGGTAAAGGTGGAGCTGTGTACAAAGAGAGAAG
Source organism: Hypomesus transpacificus (assembly GCF_021917145.1). Classification (NCBI taxonomy): domain Eukaryota; kingdom Metazoa; phylum Chordata; class Actinopteri; order Osmeriformes; family Osmeridae; genus Hypomesus; species Hypomesus transpacificus. The sequence goes on from NC_061082.1 coordinate 11,403,321, forward strand.
GTGTGCAATTCAAGCTAGCAAACAATATGTGCAAACTACTAACTTTTACCGATCTGAAACGAAAGTATCAAAACGCAAAGCGCAAGTAACTTTGTGGGCGGGACTTCAGCTTGGTTGTTATTTTGCCGGCGGGATAAATGACTTTGCGCCTGGCGCAAATCTAAGAAGTAGGGTCTGAAATAGCTACATTACCAATGGGTGTGGTTTGGGCGTAACGTGCAATAAACCAATCAGAGCATCATCTCACATTCCCTTTAAGAGCAGCGCTTGTTCCATGGCGATTTGCTATTATAACGGCGGATTTGCCAGGCGCACGCCAGCAGTTCACAGCCGAGGAGACCGACATTCTCGTCAGGGCCGTAAAAGATAGAAGTGACATTGTATGGGAAAGGCAGAGCAGTTTTCTCATTGCACTTTTTCTCAAATTGCCCACTCATGCTACTCATTCAAATTATTATTCTTATTTTTACATATATTAAATTGTTTTAATTGTTATATTTTTTAATTGTTTCGTTTTTAGAATTAGTTTAACTAATGTACTTTTGTACTTAATTTATACCTGTATATGTTTATTGTTTGAACCTTCCTGCCACAGTAAATTGCGTATTTTTGTAACATACACTACATGGCGAATAAACCAAATTCTGATTCTGACGGGCATGGGAGAATAAACCTAACCAAATTAGCTTCGGTTAAACAGTCATGGGAGGAAATTGCCACAGTTGTTACAAATCAAGTTCACATACATAGAAATTTGTTATGAAAATCGTTTTATAATCATTGAAGAAATGTAACACGCCATAAATCAAAACAATGTAATGTAGCTTCGCAGATAGAAGACCCTGGCCTCGCCAGCAGTGGGCATGGACCAAGCTTGCGCTCGTAGAATAGCATCTCAATAATGCGCCATTGACTTTAGACCACGTTTTTCCTGGTCAGTAGCGGAATTGTTTTTCGGAAACTGCAAGATAGCACCAGGGAACGTTTGCGCCAGAACACGCCTCCTTTTTCGCTGAACTGCCCACGGTAGCGCAATGTCATTTCGACGTGCGTCTGTGGAGGGAAAAGTCGGCTTTGCGTCAAGTGCAAACTAGGAATGACACTTGCGTCGTTGACTAAGTCAATTGCGCTGGGTGCAAGATAGGGCCCATAGTGTTAAACCGGTGCTTGAATTGTAAGCAAGCATTTCTGCTGGGGGAGGTGTTTCAGCTGAGGGAGGTGTTCCAGCTGGGTGATGTGCCAGTGGTTCAACTGGGGGATGTGTTTTAGCTGGGTGAGGTGTTCCAGCTGGGTGATGTGCCAGTGGTTCAACTGGGGGATGTGTTTTAGCTGGGTGAGGTGTTCCAGCTGGGTGATGTGCCAGTGGTTCAACTGGGGGATGTGTTTTAGCTGGGTGAGGTGTTCCAGCTGGGTGATGTGCCAGTGGTTCAACTGGGGGATGTGTTTTAGCTGGGTGAGGTGTTCCAGCTGGGTGATGTGCCAGTGGTTCAACTGGGGGATGTGTTTTAGCTGGGTGAGGTGTTCCAGCTGGGTGATGTGCCAGTGGTTCAACTGGGGGATGTGTTTTAGCTGGGTGAGGTGTTCCAGCTGGGTGATGTGCCAGTGGTTCAACTGGGGGATGTGTTTTAGCTGGGTGAGGTGTTTCAGCTGGAGGAGGTGTTAGTGTTTCAGGTGGTGGAGGTGTTCACATTTCAGCTGGGGGAGGTGTTTTAGCTGGGGGGATGTTTCAGCTGAGGGGATGTTTTTCAGCTGGGTGATGTGTTTCAGCGGGGGAAGTGTTTCAGCTGGGTGAGGTGTTTCAGCTGGGTCATGTGTTTCTGCTGGGGGAGGTGTTTCAGCTGACGGAGGTGTAAGTGTTTCTGCTTGGTGAAGTGTTTCAGCTGGGTGATGTGTTTCATCTGAGGGGAGGTTTTTCAGCTGGGTGATGTGTTTCAGCTGGGAAGGTGTTTCAGCTGGGTGAGGTGTTTCAGCTGGGTGATGTGTTTCTGCAGGGTGAAGTGTTTTAGCTGGGTTTTGGGTTTCGACTGGGTGATGTTTTTCAACTGAGGGGAGGTGTTTCAACTGGGTGATGTGTTTCATCTGGGTTTTGTGTTTCAGCTGGGTGATGTGTTTCTGCTGGATGAGGTGATTCAGCTGGTTGATGTGTTTCAACTGAGAGGAGATTTTTCAGCTGGGTGATGTGTTTCAGCTGGGTGAGGTGTTTTAGTTGGGAGATGTTTTTCAACTGAGGGGAGGTGTTTCAACTCAGTGATGTGTTTCAACTGAGGGGATGTTTTTCAGTTAGGTGGTGTGTTTCTGCCGCTAGGGGAGGTGTAAGGTATTGCAGATCCTTGCTGTACTGAGGCTCAGAACTGAGCTTGTGGGCTTCCATTGAGCAAGTCACTGGCCTTAATCCAAAATTAGAGGAGTCAAATTTATAGCAGGCATTTCTGTGGAAACCACACAGTGACATCAGGATAACCTAGGGGACGTTTGAGATTCTCAGTAATTTTTCTCTGGATTGTGTAAAGAGTAACCTGGGTCTCTGCCACAGCGATGGTAAAAAACACAGCACAGATGTAAAACCCCTGGAATGTCCAATCATTTGCTTCTCAGAACCTGGACTTCTTATCACATGACCTGTTTGTGATTCCCTTAGAGGGGACCCACAGCGTTACACACAGTGCAGGAACATGCCCTCCGCAGGTAGGTCTTGCTGTTGACACTTCTTCAAAGGTGCTCAAGCATTCAGTGTTTTCACAGCTGTGCATAGGAAACGAGGGGGCATTCTAGCCCTGGTGTGGTTTCACTCCTACTTCTACATTCTGACCAGCATCTGCTCGCCTTTACACTACGCACCACAGCCTGCAGAACACCAACTCTGGATCTCTTCAAATGAGTCACCAGGAAGTGAAACACTCATTTGGAAATACTAACACCAACTGCTACAACAAAAAGCTTGATCCTGTGTTTGAATACTTTTAGTTAGTCCATGGATCCCTGCTTTCAAACCGTGACAGGGCAAACCTGGTCAATCTTGGGAGCATTTACATGTTCAGGTACTGCTGACACTACAGAGTTCTGTAGTTTGGGTTTAGGTCCCTTTATTCAGAAGGTTGTCTCAAATAACCAAGAACCCAGTTTCATCAATCGTCAACATAACATCAACAATAAAACATTTTTGTCTATCTAGGAACAACATTTCCCTTATGACTAGGAAATGCCTTGATAAATCCTTTCGTTCTGTATTTTGTTCAAGTAAAAGGAGAGGTGGCTCTAGTGTGTCCCTGACAAAGATGTCTTATGCTAAACTAAATGCTCTCCTATGAGCCGTGTTTTTTTCACTGTGTCTGAAACAGGGCCCCTCCATCTCCACATCAATCTCCTCTCCTACCCCCCCCCCCCCGCCCATCACCTCCACCCCCATCCTAGGGAACCAACCAGGAACCTTGGGCCCCTGGTGTAAGCAGCTGTCACCCTGATCTAAGGCAGGATTTACATCAGATTCTTATGATTACACATCCCCCGGCAGTCCCACGATGGAGCGGTGCGCTCCCCAGACAGATGGCCACAGGGAGCGCGAGCAAGACCCTCTCTGGATCCGCATGCGTGCGATCGGCACTGTGAACGCTGCCCCAGGCAAATGGCCAGTCACCTGAGAACAGCAGGGAAAGAGTGAAGATGAGTGATGGGTCCTCAAAAAGTGGAGCAGGTTCACAACTTCCTACTTGGAGGGAGCATAGGACATTAGGGAGAGGAATGGAAAGTTGAGTGGAAGGTTAGAGGGTTGAGTAAGGTAGAGTAGAGTTTTTCAGATAAAGCAACGGGGCTGTATGCTAGCATGTAGCCAGAGGTTTCTGGCAGCTGGTAGCTGGTCGGCCTTGAGAAGCTGGACGAGAATAGGAGTCCTCTAACTAGGAACATATGGAGGAAATGGCTAAGCCAATGGGATTGTGAAGTGGGGTAATTCAAACTTCCAGAGCCACCCAGGATCCAGGCCACCTGCGCTCCCTTACCCCTGACCTCCGACCTCTGAGCGCAGGTGCAACAGCACTGTTCTGGATTGGCACCTGTTGTGTTTGATGTGATTGAGGAGTTCCTGTGCTACAGCAGGAGCATTATTACCGCCATATTATTACAGTTATTGTTACATGTGTTATAACAGCAAGTAGGTTGTACCTTTGCTGGTCTGCGTTACTATCCCCTAGAGTTCTGCCAAGATGAACCTATGCAAGATGCTGTTCATGTCCAAGGCCAATAAAACGGACTGGAGGGGATTAAATATTATTCGTAATTCCTAAAATAAGAAAAAACACAATTTCACACTCAAACACACAAATACACACAAACACACACACACGCACAAAAACACATGCACAGAAATTCAAATACATGTACACAAACAAATACACACACAGTTTGGTGCTCCCATAAGGTAAGAAATACATCTGGGTGTTGAAGCCAACGTGATTGGCTGACGGTAATGAATCCTCACAGCTGACTTCTGTGTCTGATCACCAGCACGCACCTGTCACTCAAAACATGCAGCAGGCACGTCTCTGGAAAAGGGAATCCGAAAATATTTGTTTGAAGTCCAACTGACGGGGATCAGTATGTGTGAGTCAAAAGAGACAGCGTTAGAGAGATGGACCAGGCTGAATTAAATATGTGAATATCAGATTCCATTTAAAATTTGATTACACATATCTCCTCTTCTTTCTTTTTTCATTTTTACATCTCTAAGATGAAACTGCATACTGTGCTTTACTCATAGTGCCCCAGATTTCCCTACTATAAAACCCCAGTGAAATGTTTCATATTGAGTCTAAAACCTTCAACATCACACTGTAGCACAACCCTGTTGCACCCAGTGTCAAACCAGTACAACACCAATCATGTTTATTTATCTCTCTCACGGCCATGTCTCAGAGAGCTCTTTCCACTGTTTAAACTGAAACCGTTTTCCGGAATATTCTGTCTGTCAGTCGTCTTCCTCATGTAAGTATCACATTCACTGGGAAGGTTTACAATGCTGTGACTCAGTATACAATACAGTGACATATGACCACTGGTTAAATGCAATCAGTTGTCATGTATGGGAATTATAGGGAATACGATACATTACAGTTAATCAGAGTGTTTACACAACACTGTCATCTACCTACCAGCATTGTTCCCTGAATGTTTCCTTTAAAAGATTTTAGGCAACAGAAGATTAAACAGAGTGAGTAATCCCGCCTCCATCTTACTCCCACCTCTTACCTCCTCTAGAAAGAAGAAGTAGGTGAAAGGGAAGGTGAAACTAGCCTCGTGTTCAGGAGTTGGGCAACATCAGGAAAGTTGTCTGACCAAGTTCATACTCCGGTGAATGTGAAATGCAACCTCTGCTGATTTCACCACCCAATCCTCTGTGAGGACATTGCCAGGTACGTCTAAAAGTCAGAAGTGTTGCAACAAGAGCTGACCTGACTCACACAGATTTCCTCTCCCACAGTTTCATCAGAGAGAAAAAGGGGAAGAGGTGATTCTAACTGTAGACTTTTTGTAAACTTTCACCTTTCGCATTTTAAGGACACTTGGCCCTGAGCGACAATGATGAACACGGAGGTTACGTTCTGGGATGATTGTTTTGTGACCTTAGTGTTCAAGTTAAGCGAGCAATCTCAATAACAGACAAACAGGAGGACATCGGGAGATCTTTTGGATCACTTGCTTTTCTTGACATGTCATGATCACTGTAGATAAAATCCACGGACACAGTTGCCCGAGCACCCGGATATATAGAGACAGGAAATGTAAAGTGGTTGATGGCAGCTGCCATAAAGTGTAGCATCAATTGCTAACAGACTTTAACTTGACCCAATCTCAACAGCAATCTGTGCTGCATCACCATCATTACAGAGAATTACAGGCTACAATTAGGAGCCTCCAAGGTAACCCTTTATCCCCTGATTAAAAACAGATGAGGTACTTGAAACACTTTATTTTCTATTAGGAGTGATTAAGGTAGAGCCAAGGGCTACTTCTGATAAACCAAACGTTTGGCTCATATTTGTTATTCTTAATTGCACCAACTCATCAAGTGAAGGACGGCGGTTTGACGGCGTTGCGTGTGGGATGGAACTCCTTACACCGAAGCGTCCATGGGAACCCTTACCACAAACAGACACGCAACGTTTTTGCTCTTGATATTTGTTTGTTCAGTTCTCAGCCACGAGTCTGAACCGTGGTGGTTTATCGCCATGTGAAGCTGATATTCCACATCCAGAGAGTGATGGGCCCTGACAGGAGCATGCCTCTCCTGTCACTCACATGGGCACAAAAGGCATTGTGGGAATCTGCCAAGGCAGGACACTTTGATGTGGCTGGGCTGAGTTGAGGGCTGGAACTCCACCCATGTTTATAGCACAGCCTGAATTCAAAAGTCTGATTTGGAGAAAGAGAGAGAGAAAAAGAGAGAGAGAGAAAGAGAGAGAGAGAAAGAGAGAGAAAAAGAGAGAGAGACAAGGAGAGAGAGGGAAGGAAAGGGGGGGAGAGAGAGAGAGAGAGAGAGAGAGAGAGAGAGAGAGAGAGAGAGAGAGAGAGAGAGAGAGAGAGAGAGAGAGAGAAAGAGAGAGAAGGAGAGAAGGAGAGAGGGAGAGAGAAGAAAAGGGGGAGAGAGAGAAGAAAAGGGAGAGAGAGAGAGAGAGAGAGAGAGAGAGAGAGAGAGAGAGAGAGAGAGAGAGAGAGAGAGAGAGAGAGAGAGAGAGAGAAAATGTCAGTTACTCTGATGAGTTATGAAGACATGGTAATGTATTCACACAGATGTTGTACGCTCCGGAGCCATGGTAACACATTGCTGCGTTATTCTTCCATTTCAGTGTTAGTATTCTCTTCATCCATGCGTGATGTTACGCACCTTCAACACACCACTATTCTGGTGCTTTCACACCAACATTTATGATCCTAATCATTGTGACTGTGTAAGTAATTGGGATGCACCTTGGAATGCAACAATCCAAGTGTGCTACTTCAAATGACAGCTCAGGGCATTTCCACAGGCCCAGAAATGATGTTATAGCTTTGACGGCAGTCTGAATATATGAATCTACATTACTACAATGTCCTGTTTCCGTATCTGCAGGCTCCTATCTGGATATTCAGTATTTGTGTTGTTCCTGCCATTGCACATAATTTTGTGTCAGGCTGAAGAACAAGGTTTTCCACCAGCTAGGTTAGAGAGCCCTAAGGCCTGGATTCAGCTCCTCTAATGTTCTCCTCTAAGCAATTATGCCACAAACAGGGCAATTTGTTTTCTGAAATACTACTGTCTACGGAACACAGTAATTACATAGTAAGGTTTATGTAAGTAAAGTTACTAAGTAAGCACGCATAATATGGTCTCATGTTGTAATTGCACCGTATAAAGAGCTGCCGTAAATCATTACACCTCTGTGTCAGGGCATTCTATTACAGTAAGGTACAATTTACATACTAAATATTAGGCATCATGCAAAAACAGACATTTCATTTATTTGGTTTTTATATTTGTATTTTATTGCCTGACTTGGTTATAATTGAATGACCTTTTTTAAGCTAACCTTTCGGTCACCCTCTTAGCAGAATTTTGGGGGGTTCAAGTTGAACATTTGCGGAGAGCCCAGTGTGCTGGGTGCTTCCACTGGGTGGAGAAGCTGCTTCGCAGGCCTGTCCCTGCGGGCTGGAGGTAGCTGCTGTTGGAACAGGAAGCGTCTGTTTAGCACTTAGCGGCTGAAGTGAGCAATCAGGTCTGTGGCAGATTACCTTACCCACGAGCAGGCCCCACAGGACCTGAGCTGAGCTAACAACACCTGACGTTTCCTGTGTGTGTGTGTGTGTGTCTGTCTGTGTGCCTGTGTGTGTGTGTGTGTGTGTGTGCCTGTGTGTGGGCTTCTGTGTCGGTGTGTTTATTGCATGCTTCTGGAGTAGGTGCGTGCGTGTGTGTGTTACGAGTGTGTGTGTGTCTGTGTGTGTGTGTCAGACGGTGATTCACAGGTTTAGGCAGGGCAGTTGGTCCGCTGCCCACTCTTGCTCAGGCAGAATCATTTTGTCTTCCCTAACCAGCTCTGGCAGCCAGAGCCGAGGTGCCAGCCTCCCCCCGTCCAGGAGAGGAGCTTCCGCGCTCTGGAAGACTCACCAGGAACGCTGACAGAGTTTGGCCCAGCCGCGTCACCACTGGGCTGGCCAGAGAGAAACCTAGGAACCTTCACATCTTGTTTTGTATGTGTAACAACACATGTATACTGGCCCCCAGAGAGGTGTAAGCACTATAACTGCTGTTCAATGCTCAGATTGAGATGGCACTAACAGCTGTTTACCACATAAGGATGATGCGTGAAAATGTGAGGTTCTACAGTCATTTGTGACTATCTAGCTTGGAGTACCAAAAGCAGTATTGTTTCTCACGTTACAGTACACTATAAAAAAAAAATGTTCGTTGGAGATTTGAGATTGTGTTTTTATTGAATGCACACTTTGAATCCCACACTGATTCCTGTTTTAAACATCAAACCATCCTCATTTCCAATCAACATATCCGTCACACACAGTGGTGAGAGGAGGTATATCCAGTTGGTCTGTGTGAAGACAGTTCATGTTTTAGGTCTCTGGGGTCAAGATCACAACATCAGGATGTGTGACAGATCAGTGAGTCACACAGTGGGGTAACATTTCTACACTGTCCTTGACTGGGGCATGCAGTAGAACTACTGTACAGCATAAGCAATCCAGCCGTTCTCCAAACAGGCAAGGGAAGACATTGTGCTAGAAATGTTAATGAGGTGGAATGTTAGTCTTATTATTCACACCAGACTCTCAAGACACTCAAGTTCTGGCTCAAGTTGACTTTTATAAATCTTTTAACTGTCTGAATTTCCTAATGGCATGTCAGTAGCCCGAAGTGCATTCATGGAAGCCGACCTGAGTGTGAGGTTTCGTGTCCCAGGTTGAGAGGCTGAATGGGGTCATGTGAGTGCATGGCCAGGTCCTGGGCATTGTTCCAGAGAGTGTTTATGAAAGAACACAGCATTCATCATTCCTAGTCTTCAACACACAAACCGCAGGTCAGACCCTTACTGCCTCCAGGGTCAAATAATATGCTGCAAATCATGGCTTTCAACAAGACGGAAACAAGCTTTATTTCCGATGGCCAGGCTACTAACCTTGACTTCAATCGTCTCCCAGGAAAGAGATGTTTCTGGGCCTTCACTATGAGGGGAGACTCTGCATGTCCCCATGAACCCTCAGGAGAGTGTGTTTAAGATGTGTCCTCAAAACGACCTCTGACAAAAGCCCAAAGAGGAGTTACAATGTATAACTATGCATGTGCCTGCATGATGTATTTTATTTTATGGAGTTTAACTGAGGGCATCTAATATGAGGGTCAACACTGACTGGGGTCTTGCTCTGTGACTTGGCCATAGCTCCCTGAGTCTGAACACTTGAACGAGTCAAAGTCCTTTCCTCCATCTGGCTCTCTTGGTTTATTTTCTCCATTTCCTCCATCCTTTCCATCTTTGCTTTTTGACTTGACTTGACTTGATTTTTCCTCCCTCTCAACCCTTCTCCCGAACACGGCGGGCAGCGTGGATGCTTTTAGCATCTTAACTCACCCTCCCAGGGCCCAAGGTAAGCACCTGTCACTTCCTGCTGTTACCGGTTGTAATCGGCCATATCCTGGTTTTACACCAGGGCCGGCGGGCAGGGGAAGTGTGGCGTTTATGCAGTGTAAACCTCCAGAGCCATACAGGATGCTGCAGCTGTGGAACGTTTACCTGCGTGACATGAATCCCCGTCACATGACAGGGTCCCTGTTTTCTCTCACAGCCGATTGGCTGTTATTACCTCAGTTTCCGCTGATATTTAGAAAGATGAAAAAACAGCATTGACCCAGGCGGTTGGGTTTGTTTTGATTTGAGAACATAGCGGGTACTTAGGATTTTCAGGGCCCATTCTCACTGTCTGGTTTGAGCGGATTCCATGCTGTCTCTAGAGAGACATGTGAGGCTGAAGGAGTAGCGAGTGTTAGTCATGTGGTCACGATGGAATGGTGGTGGTTTTTACCAAAGGATAAACATGACATTGGTCATGTTTATTAAACTCTTACCGCCTTACTTTGTCCAAATTTTCCATGGTACATGATAAAATAAACAGTTAGTTGTCACAATTTGTGTGTCCCGATCATTCCTGTGAAACACCAGGACTATGCGTATTCACCTGGGGAGTGATAGCATCCCAACGGGACCTTTAGTTTAGCTTACAGGCTAAATAACACCTCAGAGAACATGAAAACCACGTTCACAGCCCCCCCTCTCCTCCTCCTCTTGGCTCTTTTCTCCCCTGCCTTGGCTGTGGTCATGCAGAAACAGAACAGGACACGCCTAAAACCCTGAGTTGTCCCTGGTGGCTGGTGTCAGTTGTGCATGGAGACTGTGGTCCTTGGCCCCTGCCCAAGGATTAGGTGTTCCAAGGAACAAAGATGTCTTGGCTCCTCCCCCAGAGTGCCTTGGGAATGGTGAATGCCCCACCATCCCCATACCCTCTCCCCTTCTGCCCTCTCCCTTCCACCCTCCCTCAATCTCTCTCCCTCCCTCTTTCTCCCTCTATCTTGCCCTCCCTCTCCCTTTCTCCCTCTCTCCCCCTCTGTCTTCATTTCTCTCCCTCCCTCTCCTTCCCTCCCACTGTCTCTCTCTCTCTCTCTCCCTCTCTCTTTCTACTGGCCCCTGTCACACAAGCGAACAGTTACAAACAGTGTTGGTATGCAGCCCTAGACAGAGTGTCCACACACACTGCAATCAACATAGCATGCCAACTGAGAGAGAGAAGACAAAGAGAGAGAAAGAGAGAGAAAGAGAGAGAAAGATCATTTGATAGAAAAGAATGAGTGGAGAAAGTGAGGAGGGAAGAGAGGTAGACTTGGATAGAGGAAGAAAGATCTTTACTGATGGCAGAGAGAAAGAGAAAGGGAGAGAAAGAGAGGCAGAGATCTTTACAAATAGAGGGGGCAGGGAAACAATAATCTGGCAGAAAGAGAAAGAAGGAGAGGGAGAGAGAAAGAGAGAGGGAGAAAAGTGGCATGGACACCAAAAGAGACAGTGATCCAGAAGAGAGAGAGAGAGAGAGAGAGAGAGAGAGAGAGAGAGAGAGAGAGACAGAGACAGAGACAGAGAGAGACACTGGCTGATAGAGGAGGGGACAATGAGCTTATTGTGTGGCTCGGAAGAGAGGAGAGAAAGAGAGTCACAGGAAGAGAGGGAGAGAAAGGAGAAGGGACTCGTAAGAGAGATAGATCTGCAGAGAACAGCACCACCTAAAGGCTACACCTGGTTGGATGTGAAGAAACCGTACCGACTCATTCCAAACCAATTGAGGGGGACACAAAGATGAGCTTAGTTCATGCAAAACAGATCAATGAAGAACATATAAAAACATTTTTAACTGACGTATCCTTCATTTTAATCCATCAGCCAGTAATGACTTTGGATAATACATTTCAGTGCAATATTCCTGTTCTGAAAATGATGTTGAAGGTCTGTCATCACCTCAGCTTGAGGACCTCGCCCCCCTCTCCAGGACTTGGCTGTGCCTCCACCCCGCTGGCTTCAGTTTACACAGTACCCCCACCTACATGATTTAGCCAGCCAGGAAATTCTCTGTGACACTTCAACATGGGTGGGGGAGTCCTGGCTGGGCAAGTTCCTTAGAGCCTCACGCACACACACACACACACACACACACACACATATACAACAGCTCATGTGCGCACACACACACATATGCACCAACATCAGCTTCACGACGTAGACACACAATCTTTCAAGCTGAACATGAGGAAGATACGAATCCAACATAAATGTATGTCTTAGTGCTTAAGTTGCTACAAGTGCTTAAGATGCTCTTAAGCACTGCTCACTCTCTCTCTCGCTCTCTCTCTCTCCCAACTATAACAACAGATGATCCCAGAGGCTGAGGGGATCCAGACGGTTGACCTCAGTGAAGTGTGCCCACCACAGAGAAGCAAATATTTACCCTTCCTGCTTCTCCTGTGACTGTCATGGCCGCCCCACTGGCAGGCCACTGATGAGGCTGCCCCGTCATGTCTTTCAATGTATGACAAGCCCTTTGAAATCGAGGTAACAGCTCTGGATGTCGGGTTGTCGTAAGAATAGCATAGATATGTCGTTGTGCGTGTGAGGACGTATGGTTCCTGTTCTCTCCGAGTAAAGTCATGGTGAACTCCTGCATCTTCTTCTATGGGTTACACAGTAGGGGAACTACATGACACGGGTGCAGCCAACTGGTACAATCTTCTGTGTTTTCCCTGCAGTCCGCAACCCCCCCCACCCCCTCCCCACCCCGTGGAGCAGGAGTGGAACCCCACTTTTGGAGGGTCTATGAGCGAGGCCGTGTTGACGCTCTCTGAGTTGCATGATGGGGGAGGAAGGCACAGATGGCGGAGAGCGAGGGAGGGGGCCGGCTCCCCAGGGCTCCACACTTACTCAGGGATCTGGAAGGCTAAAAGTCCGCCCCCAGGAAAATGGTTGGAGAGCACCACCAAATGGGGTCCCTTGGCTACTGTATGTACGCATTGTAGAGCGACTATTTGTACCCTACATGGAAAAACAATCATGCCATGTCTTTACAGCATGTCCCTTCAAACGGAGGGTTGTCTGGCTCTGATCACGAGGCTCTTGTCCCTTCAGAGCAAGGCTGATGTTTGGAGATGGACACCAGTGTGTTTCCATTTGAAGTGAACTCCGTAAGTCCAAGTGGTACATCTGGTCTTGTATGTACCTGCGTGTCAAATGGATTTATCGTAAATCGGTTGCTCCCATCCGATTATAAATCCCACTTATAGGAATGAGCCCTCAAATCCAACTTAAACCCAGTATAAACTCTGTTTCAGATTGAGGATGTTGTTGATAGAGGAAGGCCATTAACCTGGCTACATGGAACAAAAAAAGGGTCCACTCTGAGGCTAAGAGTCGGTGCCATGCCAAAGCCAAAACTGAGAGAGAGAGGGAGTGAGAGTGATAAATCTTTTTTAATCTGATAAAAGGGCCAGATTACAGAGCAAACCGAGACATTACAGAGCTGATAACTGTTCAGAATGTCAGGATTAGGGTTGTTGTCATCTGGGTGAAGAGGGAGGTGGGGGTGCTGGAGGTGGGCAGTGAGGGGCAAAGAGAGGTCAAAGGAGGTCAAATCAGATTACGCCAGAAATGGACCCGCCAGAGAACGTCATTTGGATGAGCAGGAGGGAAACGTTTTCCCAATGTATTTCCTTCTGGCCTCCTTTTCCCTGGTGTCGTTTAAAACCTGCAAACATGAACTGCATAAAGGCACTCTCCTCCAATTGGTTCTTTTCTATCAGCAGACGTGGTCACGCCAGACTTCGTCTGTGAGTCTGCTCGTTGGACTGGAGTGTTTAGAGAACGGACAACCTGCTGAAAACTTGTGTCTCACACAACGTAATGACATGAAACCGACACGAGTCAGGAGATCAACTCTCAGTAAACACTTGACGCCAGAACGTATCCTGGCTTTAATTTATACCTGACTCAAATGCCTCCTTTGATCCCAAACCGGCTTTTTCCCCTTCTCCCAAGTTTTTAAAGTGGAAATTTATTTATTGGAGTTCTACCACTTCCTACCACAACATCTGGAGCCCCTCTGGTCCGGTGAGGAGGGAGTGTTCAGATGTGTGCAGGGGGGAGATACCCCACTAGCGTAGCTGCTATATTGACACCTTGGCCTATTGTAGAACAGAATCTTTATTCTTTTAAAGCTGACTGGACTGACTGCTCAAGTAGAAAGGGTTTGAACCACACTGTACTGCGTTTGGAACGTCGGATGTAGCTAGCAAGCGGTGATTACAGTGGGACTGTCATTTACGAGAGCATGAAAAAGATTCATCTTCTATTTGTTGATGATAAGTGTGTGTATGATCGCCTAAGGTGTTGTTCAGCTCTGGGCAAACTAGCCTCATTATGAACTTGATAGTTGGAGGGTGTACTCCACTCCAGGGTTGTTTTCTACGCACAGTATGCTACAGTGGATAGAAGATAGCCTGTAGGTGTTCACCCTCTGCCTTCTCTGGTTCAGGGCCTTCCAGTCAGGTCATGTGACTTGTGTAGCGTCCAGACTTTTAGCTGAATTGGTGTGTAGCCCCAACTAGCACCACGCCCTCTGGGAGTTGACTGCCTGATGACATCCGTAAGCCTGCTGAATATCTCCATTCATGCACCCTCTGGGGACACCCAGGAACAGGCTTCAGCATCACATGCACATATTTCTGACTGCTGAATCTCCAGGCCATGTCTAGAAGGAGTTTGCCCTGCCACTTGCTGTATGAGCTGTAAAATCCCCACTTTGAAAAAGGTTGTTTGTGAAAGCACATTGTGTCCTGATTCAAGTTTGACTTTCTTTCTTCGTTAGCTTTCTTTTATTTTTGATAGTTACACGTTTCAGACTGTACATGATAAAGCAAGATGCAATATGAGGGTTGAATAGGAATGTACTGATGGTAGATGCATAAGATTGGTCTATTAAGGATTGTTGTTGCCGTTGTTGATATCAATATAGACAAAACAAACACATCTACATTATGTGTCTTTGGATTGTTGGATTCACAGGTTTGTTGAGGAGATTTAAAAACAGCCAATACCAGATGGCAAAAGATAATCAGATCGCAATTAAAATCTCAACCATTCATCACCAGACGCAGTAAAAACCTGACGCAGTTTTCCTCTCTTGCAATTATTACAACAGCGGCAACAGACGGGCCAACCACAGAAGCATCCTTCAAAACAGAGGGATGGAAAAACACACACAAGATCCGTAATCGTTTCTGCGTGTGGCACAGCAGGGAACATCAGCAGTCGAAGACAGGTTCTAAATGTTTGGGACTAGAGGGTGTCCCCAGGGGATAGGAGAGAACAGAACCTTGATTCTAGAACATCTGGATGGAGAAGCGCCCGAGGGGAGCCAGGAGATGGGAGATGTTCTGCACCGTGTGGGCTGGGTTTCTCCCCTGTGAGATGGCTCTGTCGATGCAGCCTGAGGGAGGGGAAACCCACCGACAGAACAACAGCCTCCTTCATCGCTTCCAAGCGTATCAGGAGGGTAACTTCTGCACGATCTATCTCTACTCAAACGCTGACAACGACGCTGCTGTTGAAAGCAATAACATGCTGAAATCTTTATCTGATAAACTAAATCAAGGTGTCATAAGATACTTAGGTCCTGATGTGCTGTGTTTTGGTTTCATGGATTCATTTTGTGATGGCTGACTGCAAGAATCGTTTGAATGTATTTTTCCAGATCAACTCTGAAAACGATGGTGTACAAGGAACATGGTAGGATTTCTGTTACAACAAAATTCAAATGTGTTTTTGCAAGCTTTGGTTAGATCAGGGCCACACTGCAAAACACACACCGTACACAGACGCACACACATACACACAACACAACTGGAGAACATGTTGGTGGTCAAAGAAGAGATTTATCTAGGTCAATAGCAGAGACGTACATTAAGTATTGTTCTATTAAAAAAGTGTTTGAAGTGATTGATATTACAGCAAACGGTTCCAAATCATGGTGTGAGTAAAAAGTTATTAAACCCCTTTCAAACTGGACTATTCATGAATTAAAAGTAATTCATTTAAAACCTGCTTTTAAAAACATATTTCATGAGCGTAGGTCTTAGTAGCTTTTTAGTTTTAACAGTCACATAAAGAATGTCCTCTGAAATGTCCCAATTCAAACCACATTAGGCTGAAGTCTAATATAAAAAAACCCTGGATGAGGGACATAGAAAAGGTCTTTAAAAAGTCTGTCAGTGATCAAAGTTGACGTCTTTAACTGCTTTGCTGTCATGCGCTGAGCACTTGATACCCACTGAGGACAGCTATCTGCTGTGTGATGATCATCTTGTGGTGATGCTTCATATTGGTGCCCAGTCACTGCCCTTGGAGACTCCACAATCAGGGCTTGTGGGTAGTAGGTCCTGGGGTCTTGAAGTCTATGAAGAGTGTGCCCTGCAAATCTCTGGCATCCTTCCTGAAGCCTGCATTCATCAGAACGCCATAAACTGTCTGTCCCTTTAATCAAAACGACGAGCTGCCCCTCCATCAGTTCTCTCCTCACTCTGAGGAGGATTTACCCCCAACGTAACGAGTTCACCAGTCCTAGTGGAATAGGACATATTCATGCAAAGAAACACAGTCAGACAGAGATTAGGTTGCTCCAAACCCTGCCTGTGCTGCAGTATGGTGTGTTGGTGCCAGCGCGTATCATGAAGCTACTCTGATCTCCACCGCCATTCCTCCGACTGTGGTGAGCTTCTCCCCAGCTGATTATCCTCTGAATCCTGGCGGCGCTCAGCCCAGCGCCAGGGGCCTGTACGCCCCTCCATCTTCACTCCAGACCCCTTTCTGTTGCACCCAGCCGGGCGAATTTGTCTGTCAGAAATAGCCTCAGAAAAAACACTGTAATAGCCTTATCACCGCTCAGCGCAAAACAGAACACCCGCCGCTCTGGCTGTAGCCAATCAGAGAATGCGCCCTTCAAATGTTCGAAGTGTCTGCTGTTATTTAGATATGGTCCCACATGCAAGGCCCACGCCAAACCGCTGGAAATATTGGCAGAGGACGAGTGGGATATTTGTGTGGAGGGCCAAACAGGATTGGAAGACTGCGCAGAATAAAAACCGAACAGATTTCTGTTAAGAATTACAATCGAAAAAAGTACTTCAGCTCTCTCCACCAAATTCAATTAGCATATTGTTGCTAGGTAATTTCTTTCTTTTTATAGATCTCTTCTTAGTCCTCTTCTTAGTCCAACTTACTGAAACAAACTTAAGTAAAACTCCAATTATCAGACACTCAAGCAGAATGGCCTAAAGTTGTACGGTACCACAACAAAGTGACAGCCTCAGAAGTAGCTTTATAGAGACACACACACCATCAATTTTCATCAGCGATTAATCAAAGACTACATAATCAGTCGCTATCAAAGAGTCATCTCCTTTACTGCCAGGCTGAAATATCACTGTTTGATCTACAGTGGAGGGCTCCATTACCTCCAATGTACTTCATCTGGTCAGGAAATGAACCCATCGTCACCAGGGTGGCTCGGCTGCAGACAGGAAGTCTTCTTTGAGAAGCCCTATCCAGGGTGGTAGGGAAGGGACTGGTAACTATTGGGTGAACACACACGTGTGGTACACTAAAAGGAAAAATGAAGAAATGGCTAGCACATGTTCCCACGTGAAGTCTAGCCCTTAATGAGAAGGTTTGTGGCCGCCTTTGAGCGGTGGAAAATTGCACCGTTGATAAGAATCTTGATAACTTTCGAACTGATTGACGACAATTACTGCTGCAATTTTTTTGTCAGGAAGGCTTAGGATGTTGGTTTGGCCTGTTACAAGAATATTCCCATCCTCTGTGAGGCCATTTTGGGGTCAGTATCTGTTTCCCAATGATGGTATCTCTGTATCTACAGTATGTGAAAAAAAAGAAGTTGATTGATGAGAAGTAGATTGAAAGAGAGCATTGAATACTTGTTTTTAATGAAAGGCTACATGCCAGATTTAATTTTCATAACTTACAAGTGCCTTAAAAATAACTCTCCAGGAGATGCAACAGCCCTTTAAGCTCATGTTCTGATGTTCCTTTGGGACCTTCTCCTTTATAAAGGAACTTACATGCCAGACAATCACATGGCGGTTTTGAGTCAGCAAAGTTCTAACAGGGAAGAACAGTAGTCTCTTTGGAAGGAAAGATTGACCTCTTGCTAATGGCGTAGCGAAGAGACCATTTGTCTACTATATCTAATTATGGGAATAGTGGCACTTGAAGTTTCTTGAGGCAGTGTGAAGGGACTTTTTAAACAGAGAGTTCTTTGAAAATTATAAGCCTTTCCAATTACCTTCTGAAGACACATTTCTACTATAGCCTAAGCCATCCTATGGACACAACTCATTATGTTGATTTCATGGTTTGGAAGCATTCTTTTCACAAATTATTAAACAACCTAATTTTCGGTCATGGCCAAGCCTTAAGGCACACTGTAGAATATTATCTTAAACACAGTCAAATTTTATTCCTGAAACACAAGATGGTGTCTGGCTGTATGGGTGTATTTCTTCATGTACCGGTTGGCCCAGAGGGAAGTGATTAGGAAGGCCAGTAATTCAGGAGGTCGATTAGCATAATGTTTGGTGTCAAAACCTCTCCGATGGTCTACCGCTCTCATAAGGAGTCTTGATATGGGAACAGGAACTCCGGGCATGTTATTGTGAAGTGTTTCCTGCCCACTGTGAAGGAAGACATGGCGCCAGCTCCACTGTGTGAACTACTCAGTGATACTGATGACATCTTAAACAGTTCTCAAAATGGTGGGAGGAAGGATGGAGCACTCCTGCCATGAAAGCTGCCTTCCATCATGTTCATAAACCCTGAATAAAGGATGAAAAGCTTTCCTTGCCAATGCACTGACACAAAATACAACCACTCCAGCAGGCGCCCTTTAAGGACGCTTTACAGCACAGTGACTGTGATTGAGCAACAGTAGCTCAATCTATGCCTACAAGTTTCAAACTGCACTGTACGGTATTGTCCTATGCCAGATTGTTTACATTGTGTTAATCAATATCAAACAATATTATGAATGTTTTGTTTTGATTTGAAACCCATATCCTGCCCACGGGAAACTTCCTGTTCATTCCAAAGCTGGAGTTAGGCGATGTTGCTAAGTGACCGGTCTCCAACGCTGGAAGCCTCTGTGTCCTACTGGCCTCCCTGCTAGCACAACTTAAAACACACCATACACAAGGGCCTCCAAACAAAACTAACGTTTTATTTATTCCCTCTCATCAACATTTCCTGTCGTGTCGTCCAAACACAGAGGGGAACCTCCAGTTTGCTTTCTCTTTTCGCTCTTTAGAAACACTGCTTCTTCATGTAAACCTGCTTTGATAGAGGACTCCCTCAATGACTGCTTTGTTTTGGCCATCATTTAAGCCATTCTGCTTGCTTTCTGTTCAATGGGTATTTAGCAAGTATGGAGAGAAAAAAGGCAGTGACAAAACTGACCTGGTGACCATTTGATGCATCTGAAAGCTGTTGGCTAGGATTGGGACATCATGCCATTTTCATTCTCTGCAAATTGGCACTGATGGTGTTCCAATGTCCACAGCAGTGGGTTGTTCTGGCAAAAGGTCAACGATGCAATGACAATAAAACTATAAAACACACACACACAAAGCTGATGAAAAAACCCAGCATGTGTTTTCTGCCTTCTAAAATCAATCTGGATGTGTCTTATATCGTAAATGATCGCTTTGTTTGAAGTGGCATTGACAAAGTGACTATCAATGAAGAGGACTGTGAAAGTACATCTCCCTAAAGACACATGGTGATTCAAGTAAACAAACAAAGAAAGTGGATTCATCTGTCTCTCTCAATGGCAAATGTAACAGGGACATGTGACAGAGGGCTGTATGTGCTATTATGTAGCTCACAGAAAAGAGGAAAAACTGTTTTACTTTACTTGTCAGCTCTAATAAAGAAGTAAGGAAG
Source organism: Hypomesus transpacificus (assembly GCF_021917145.1). NCBI lineage: Eukaryota > Metazoa > Chordata > Actinopteri > Osmeriformes > Osmeridae > Hypomesus > Hypomesus transpacificus. The sequence goes on from NC_061082.1 coordinate 11,422,898, forward strand.
AGCACACGGGAGGTTTACTTGTGCTGTGTTTCAACTTGCACATGATGTCATAAAAACACCTGTGTGGATGTCATCTTCACAGGGACTCTGTATTCACCGGTTAATAAAAATGAGTGTCATTAAATACGTGTTTATTGTATTCAAATGTGTTTGGTGCTCATTTAAAGCATTTAACCTGACTCGTCTTTGGAACAAACTTTCAGCCACAAATCCTACAGTTTCATCTGCCTTCATCATCTAGAGTGAACCAACAGGAGAGTGAACAGACATTCTGAATATTCTGTATTAGCATAGTTCAGGAATAATCTAATCCAAGTATGTTAAGAAATTCCATTCATTTAATTAAAAAGAAATATGAATAACTTTCCAAAACTCTAGCCTAGTTGTTTTTTGTGCCAGCTTCTTTGCAACACCTGTGAAGAAGTTCCACCTCAAATGCTGGAACTTGCTTTCAAGCCGATCAGTATCAGTGTTTTCCAGTGTCACAAATTTGACTTTCAATTTGTCTCAAAACGTCCTGTCCATGATAACTTCCTACATACCTAATTACAATGTCCACAGATGTCTGACTAATGGAAGGAGTTTATCACTGACCTTCTGGCCTCCTCGGCGTGTCACCTCCCGACATCTTTAACACCATTGTCCTTGGTGGACACAATTTGCCAACTCCTCATTTTTGAACTAATGACCATTTGTCACTTCTTTTCAAAGACGTAGCTTATCTCCTGCACAGACCAATCAAGTGATCAGAATCTCTTCTAATAATTAGGGGCCTTGACCGTGCACCCACTTCCCAGTGGAGGGTGACATGCAGGTAATTATGTCATCATTATGCTGTTATCTACCCTCAGGGCCTTCTCAGGAGGTCACCGGATTGAGCTGTAGATGGTGAAGATCTGGTCTGACCGATTCTGTTTTGTTGAGACAGGAGGGAGCACAATAGCATGTTCAAAAGACAGAAGTGAATGTGCTCTACGTGAAGAGATTGGCTCTGTGGCCTGTCACCTTGCCTGTTCTGATGTCGTGGTAATCTGTAGTACTGAGGACCTCTGGTTCAGAGAGAAGTTAAAACTCATGATGTCAGTTGTTTTGTTTGGCACGGAACAGTCTGAGGTTTTCCTTATGAAGTGACTGTGAACGGCTGACATTTACTCACACATTGTATTTGCCAGGTCAGTCATGAGCTCAACTTTTTTATGTATGTGGTCTTCCTCCGCTTTGAAAATGTTAGAAAACATCAGAGGTCAACTTTCACTTCATAACTTGATACTAACAAGTTCTGGTAGAAATATGTGATGGGTTGTTCCCCTTGAACACTGGAAAATATTGTCATTTTCCTTCACCACGGTAGTTTACGGCACTATCTGGCCAGCACATCTTACATCAACTGGATCTTTAATTATACAAAAAGTTGTAATAACTTATAAGACCAGCCCCTAATTGCATGACTATCCTTGCAGTGAACCGAGACCCAGTCAGTTCAGAGAGTTGCTAATTGCAAATAAAATTCCATTTCATCTATGTGAATGAGTTTCTACTGGAATGTTTATTAATATTTAACTTGACCAATCCCAGAGGACCTCCTTCATCTGTTTAGTTCTGTGCATACACTTGGCTCGGTTCCATTGTAGTTCCGCACACGCCTCTGAACCGGTCTACAGGAGATTGTGATAGCTTGACATTTTCAGGAAAATGCCAGAAAGGCTTTTGTCAAATAAAGCTGCAGAAATGTTTATTAAACCAGGCAAGACCGTGCATGATGGTATACACACCATTTCATCAGAGCAAGCAAACTCGGTAAGCTGTCAGATACCAGATGTTGGAACTGAGCGAGTCTTCTCAGAACATCAGTCTCCATCTGTAAGGTTTTGTTTTTCACCGTTTCATCCGTAGAGCGGATCAAGGAGGAGCTGTTGGAAGTCTCCATTGCTGCCGGCATCATCCTGGCTCTTGTCCTGAAATGTTGGGCAAAGTCTTCCATACAAAGGTGATGATTTCAACCATGCCCAGACCAGGATTCATTGTGTAGGTGTCACGATAGGCTGTGTACATTGTGGCCGAACTGTAACTCAGTACTGCAACAGTAATCTTTACAAACAGAACTGAAAAATGTGAATGGTGAGAGCTACTCTTATCAAAATATTAGTATAATGCAGTCTCTACATTCGTCAACCTTTCACCATTCTCAACGTATTCCACAGTAGCTTAGCAGACTGTCAGGAAATACTGCAAGTCCTCGTGATGAGATGCGAGGAAACAAGAGAAACTAAATCCAGAAAAATTGTTCTTACTTGTTTGTTGATGTTGACCTGGGAGAATAGCTTTGTTCTGCTCCTTGCTCCAGGTAAACAAACACAGAAACCTAACATGCACAACAACATGGAACACTATCTGAATATTCATCAGACTGCGTATCGCTTTGCACCTAGCAAAATAACATGGGTACTTGCACATCTAGAGGTGCCTGTTGACTGTCTTCCGTTTGCTTATGGAACCCTGTATCAATGTCCTTCATTCTATTCCCTGGCAGTCCTGTGCTTGGTGTCAGAGAAGATGACACTAGGTTGCCAACAGTGAAGGTCCTTCATGTCAATTTGTTTTCAACGAGAGCCCTCTAAGAAGTTCTAACATCAGACCCTCTCAGACAGCGCTGCTTGCTGAGGAACATGATCTCCCTATAGGCTTCTGCTACATCAAAGACGACGTTGCAGTCGTATTAAATCCAACTCCAAAGCCCAGAGCGCTGACACAGAAAGAGGGCTTTTGTTTTACATTGTAAATACATGAATGCTATAAAGTGAGTCCCACTACAAGCCCAACACTAACACTCAGACACAAACTAAGATTAATTTGAGACCGGCGAGGCGGAGTGTTGAGGATGAGGGACTGCAGCTCACCCAGTGGGTCCTGGATCCACCGTCCCTGCCGCCGCTACAAAGACGCTCCAATCAAACTCCCTGTAGCCATTTTGTTGGCACAGTAGCTAACATGATGTCCCATGATGCACCATTAATTGTGACCACCGCACAGACATCAGAGGGTCTGTGTTTTAGACCCAGGACAGAGAGGAACATCCATACAGAAATAAAAGGGCCCAAGCTTGTTATGTCTACTCTGTCATTCCCAACCAGGATTATACAGCTACTCAGCCAATACGCTGGCCAGCCTTGTATGATCCTTTACTCGCCTCTGAACAAAAGAGGCAGAAAGAGGCTTTCTAATCTGTAATGGAGACAGCAGCTTCTCTCAGGGTAGGGTGGGAACAAGAGGCCTTGTCTCATCTCTACAATATTTAAAGAACAGATTGTGTTTGTGTGCGAGAGCGTGTGGGTTCCACAGTGTGAGTCTGTATGTTTTATTGTGTGTGTGTCTCTGTGGACTGAGTTGTATCTTGTTGTGGGTCAGGGTCTTTTTTAATCACCATGCACTCCATACAAACAAAGTCCATCTCAACTCTTGACTGTGAAGCAAATACTCCGGGTAATTTCCAGGAAAACTTTTGCTCGAGTTCTACCATGATGGGATGAGCTCATATACTGGTTAACTTAGACAGTTCACAACACAGTTCCCCACTGTAAACATGTTCCATAACGCCAATTGATGATTTTCTAACCAATTAAATCGGAATGAGTGCAATGAAAATAAATGTACTTTCCCAGTACAACTAAACAATAAAACGTTATAAACTTTCCAGATGCAGGGCACCATCAGGAGGAGTACGTGAAGGACAGCCTTTCTGCTTGCTGTCGCTACAGGAGGAACCTGTGAAGGACCGCCATTAGCTACAAACCGCTGGACAGAAAACAGGGGTGCAGCTCGGCTGATTTGGTCTAAGACTGTGTTTCAGGGTGTGTGAGAGAAAAAGAGAAAGAGAATGATGTGTATGTGTGTGTGTGTGTGTGTGTGTGTGTGTGTGTGTGTGTGTGTGTGTGTGTGTGTGTGTGTGTGTGTGTGTGTGTGTGTGTGTGTGTGAGTGTGTGTGTGTGTGTGTGTGTGACCAGCCTGGAAGCCCTGTCATGACCACTAAACCTCGATGAGCTCACACAGCTCAGCCAGTTATTCCAGCTATTTTCATGCCAGATTAAATAGAATCTGTGTGTGTGTTTGTGTACTCGGACACCAGAGTGTGTGAGAGAAAGGAGCGTTCCCAGCAGGCAAAACTCCTAAATTCCGGTGAAGAACCTGCACCGCACACTGCATCATGGTTGTCCACGTCAGTGATGCACATTATGCTCCAGATGGTTGTAGACCACTGTCATTTCCCTAGAGTCATCCAATAAGTTATTCACACATCTGAGTCCTGCATCCAGGTGGTCAGACCCACAATCAGCTCGGTTTCATATTTATTTATGGTCCTGATTTATGACAAAGATGATAAAGGACACAATACTTTAGCAGTGTTTATTTTGCAGCACAGTGATCATTCTGAGCATACCCAACCATACATCAGCTAGTCGACAACATAAAGGCCATGGTCCATGTCAGTTTGAACCTGCACTGAATGGACGCAATGTCAAGCAGACTGCACTTTGCTGTGCAGACGAGGAGCACGTAAAGGCAAGGAAGAGCAAAGTTCACCAACCGGACAGGGTGGACGTGGTGAGAAACACCTCACCACACCTCACCCATTCGGGTGCTCCCTTTAGCCAGAAGGCCCCGCTCCCTGGGGGAGATGAGCAAATGGTTGGGCCTCGTCTCGGATCATTAGAGGGCACATGCCCTGACAGAGAGAAGAGAGAATGTTGTATTACTCCTTATGTTTGAGTCCTGTGGTGGTATCAGGCCAATAGTTCCTGTAAAAGGACGTCTTGAATATTACATTTTTCGGTTTGTGAAAGGCATACTCTTTCAAGAAATGTCCAGTTATTATCCTTTGTTGTAACAGCGCTTGTGACGTATGGAGATGGGTCAATGGGAAGCAGACTTAAGCTGGGAGAGGTTTTTGGACTTAACATCGGTGTGACTCAGGATGGAGTGAGCTAGGTGTGGTGCTGGATTTCTTACACTTAGCAAGAATTCTCAGAGTACATCATTTGTAGTTGCTGGCCTTCACATGAGGATTATATTGACATCCTGAAACATAGTAGTTTGTCATTATGAGTGGATTAATTTGCCATCAAATTGTGTTCATTTGTATTTTATTCAGCAAGTGTAATGAACTTGAATGTCCATCGTGTTTAGTACGTTGCAAATCTTTATTCCTGAAAATGCAACAAAAAAAAGAGAACTAAAACTCTGAGGTGTCAAAGCAGAAGATGTTGCATTTGGTTTTGGGAAATCAAAGAAACACAGTGAAAATGGCAGGGATGTTGTAGGAATTCTTGGAAGCTCCCTGAGGAACTCTGCAGCTCCCGCCTGATTAGGGGAAGAACTTCTTAACGTTCGCTCCCCTGAAATGGATATTCCTCTCTCCCTCTCACCCAACTCATCATAGATTATTAATTTCAGAGGTGTGGAATGTACCATTCCTAGGAGAGTAAAGAACCTAGCTTAACGTGTACTGTATATGGGAGGAGATGCCTTTCTCCTAGAGTTCCTCATAATTATTTACAAATGTAAGTTGGATTAAAAATTTATCATGATTACATGCCAACTCCCTGACACAGAGTCTTCTGCCTTGTACCTGAATGCTGAATAGGAGAACAACATGTTTATTCAACAGCCTCTGTCCTGTAACTGTGAAGAAAGATCTGTACATTCTAGAATGGCAGCACGCCAAGGCAAACGTGGTAGAACTGTGCTCAAGGTGTTTCATATTATTAAACTAGTGAGGAGCCAAGCTTGGTTTAAACATTGTTTATTTTTCGGGGGGTCTTCCATATCTGGGCCATGGAACGTCCAATCAGGGTCAGATGATTCAGCTTCTTCCTGTCTTCTGGGCCAACGGGGGGGGGGGGGGGGGGGGGTGGAGAAATCGCCCACCTAGGCTCATGAACTAGAACCTTGAAACGACCAGGAACTTTACTTCGAAGTGTCATTGCTTTATTGATTAAAGAGAAGGAACTGAATAGCGATAGTGATGCCAAAAACTAATCAAACACACGCTTGACGTCGTTAGCGGTGTCAACTAAATAAACATTGTTGGAACGTTGTCATGGCTACACTCATGCAGAATGGTTGTGTTTTCCACATCAAGGTAGACATTTCGAAGGCACACACATGTTCAGAGTTAGTAAGAATGTTTCTAAGAATTTGTCTTTAAGGTTTGATTTTAATTGACTTTTTGAGTGATCTGAGAGTCTAAAGGACAAACCTTGGTACCGTCACAGGCGCTCTATGCAAGAGCTGTCTTGTTCATAATTATGTATCTGACTAACAATGATGCAAAAACATCTTCTTTTCCTCATGTTGATCATGAGGATTCAATTTGAACCAGGCTCGGTTGTGGAGCATTGGTAACCTGCGAGGGCCAGGGGAATAGATGGCTTTGATGAAATATTTATTCAGATACACACTTGGGCCTACATGCCTACACTGTATGTAAATATAGCCACTGAAATGTGTGAATTGGGCATCAGCATCGTTAAGATGGCCCTGCCATTTCTGATTTCCATTTCTTGTGTTCTTTGATGTGTATTTTTCCTCAAGTTCATGAGCTACTGAGGCATGTTCTCAGATGTCTGTGAAAGTAGTGGAGTAAGGAACAGAGTGTGAAATAGGAAAAGCTTTCATTCTTAACAATGTCAAAGTGCTGGTTCTCTATGAATGTGATTAATTAAAAGCATGAGTCCCAATAATTAATCAAAAGTGAATCTTTTTATATCTGAAACGGCAAATGTCTATGAAATTACGTCTCTTTCAGTGTGAAAGACGAGGTGATAAGAGCGATTAACTTTTCCAAGGAGAACAGAGGCCTTCACCAGTTGGGATAAAATGGCATGTTTTCCTGCTGAAATTGAATTTTTGAATTGCAAAAATAACATTGGCCACATTTAGATAATTGTCTCCACATTTTTATTCACACCCTTCACTTCTCATACGTCGTCAAGCTTCGTGAACAAAATCTATTTCTTTCAGAAGTCTGAAGTATATACCAGTTGAAGACTAACTGTCATGAGAGTGCAACATACTGTTTTGGTCTACAATGCATTTTCAATATAACGTGATTATGAGGTGTGTTTGTCTTTCATGTCCAGTCAAGAACATATACAAATCCCCATGATTTCTGGCAAATTGCTTTTCCTTTTTTCTTCAACAGGAAACAGAACAGGAAATTACATAATTGGTGTAGCGATATGGTATTCTTTCCTGTAGCCAACTGCTCTCAGTCTGACCCAGACTCAAAACTACTGGAGCCTAAAGTCTGAAGCGTCAGTTGTTCCAGAGTTTGTCCTACAGGGGGTTGAATATGGAAACGCTCCTTGAGTGATTTGTGCTGTGCAAAAACAGTCAGACTAGCAGGAAAAAAACATTGATACAAAATTCCACAAAAAAGCCTTAGAGATATTGTAGATAACAAACAGCTCCTTATTTACTCAACTTTCTTTTTTTCAGTGTATCTAATGACTTCGTAATACCTGACTTTCAGGCTTGTATTGGTGATTTGGAAGACATCCATCTTAACCAGTCTACTTTAAGTAGTTCCTTCATGTTTTCCTTCCCTTGAAGAAGACTGCCTTCAGGACCCTCAGGAAGCCATCTGGCTTCTGTTTGGACTCTTTCTCTTATCGATCTTCAGGGATAATTAATAAATGACCAATGTTGATCGTATTCTGGTGTTATTTTATGGCTTTGTAACTCGAAGATATTACAGGCCGTCAGGACATGAACTCGATAAGACCATGAGTCACTGTGAGAGACCCAGAACCACACAGATCTGTATCTGGGCCAGCATGATGGGCTCCATCTCCTGAGTACCCTGCCTCAGCGGGTTGCAACCCCACCTCGGGGCCAGGGCCGATGTGGGGGAAACGCCGGGTAGAACCAGAGACTCACTACCACCGAACCTAATTACCACTGACATCGCTGAGTTATATCCTGCAGCCTTAAAACACTGAGGTCATCTGCTAAAGTCATTCCCAGGGCTTCCTGTAAGAAACAAAAGCCCACTGCTAGGCTCTCTAACCCTGCTGGTGGGCAACTGCCCTGCTGTCTGGGTCTTTTGACCCAACCCCAGACTAGCTCACCTGGTAGGGACAGGTAGCTGACTGAGCTGGATCAAGTAAGTTGTAGCTGGGGTTGGAGTAAAGATCTCCAAGTGAGTAGTGCTCCAGGAACATGGTAGGATAGTTCTGTATTGTATGGCCTATAAGATCTATAATAAGGCAGCCTGGCCAACCGTATCATAACAATGTCACAGACGTAGAACTCTCCTCTACCTGCCATACTACAGGCAGTGCCTCAGGACCAAATAACTGGTTGCATTTCTAGTCCACAATGCTGCAGCATAAGGTCTACAAGTAGTCTCATCCGATCATTCATGTATGTCATCTAATGATGACAGAATAACTGCAGGTCCTCAGATGTTGAGTTTTCCCTGGACTCATCCACAATATGTTCCTCTAGAGGTGTGTGTGTGTGTGTGTGTGTGTGTGTGTGTGTGTGTGTGTGTGTGTGTGTGTGTGTGTGTGTGTGTGTGTGTGTGTGTGTGAGGTATTCCTGTGTGTGTGTGTGTGTGTGTGTGTGGGCGGGGGGGGGGGGGTGGTGTCCCTGCCTGCATGTATACAGAGCAGAGAGAGGACCCTGGAGGTTCAGAGTTGATGAGTTCTTATTGGTTGATTCCCATCCTGTCCCATTGTGCCTGAAGACGATACACAAATGTTTTGATTCCTCACAGACTAAACACATTAGCACACACACAGAACACCTGCTGTTGATCTGCTAAAGGAGCATTCAGAGGCCAATCAGAAGCCACTTCCTGTCCACATGAAGGTATTGATTGGTCAGTAAGCCTGTGAGGTCATGGTCACTTTGATATAACTTTCAAAGGTTTGTTCGTTTACTGTCACTTTACCGCATGACTTGACTGTAATAAACTTTGAAATGTTGCCCCGATAAAAATTGATTTGTAGACTTTTTTGTGCACAAAAGCAACAAAATCTTGGTGGAGTAATTGTGGTAATGTATAGAAGTGATTAAATGTGCAGATGCCTCAATGTCTGGCCTCTGTATATTCTCTGCACTCCTGCATCCTCGTGTTTGGGAACGATTGCATTGTACCGGACAAAAAACTCAAATGAGCTGTTCTTGGCAGTGACCCTACATTTCTACGGGTGCGTGGCTACTGTTTAGCTTTAGCAATAACAATGCATTGTTCCTCATAAACCTCTTTTTTTACCTCAGGTTTTATCTAAGAGTGAGCTCATGGATCCGGAAGAGGTCAGAAGGCTTTAAATAGACAATGGGATCTTATTATTGGGGTTTCCGAAGTCAGTGACTGATCCAGTCTCCATGTCTTCACAGAGGAAGAGAATAGGATTGTCCTCTGCAACACAATGAGTGCATCCAACTTCAGATGCAATAGCTGTAACATCACCATGTCCTGGATCCTGGTGCCCTTGCCACAGTTCATTGACTGCTGACATTGAACAACATCCGCACTGACGTTTTCTGAAGGATTGTCTTATGTTCTGAGACACATGTCAACTCTCCTGTAACATCTCTGGTATTAGGACTAAGCCTCAGACAGAGAATCAGACACAGAGCTCCCAGTACAGCAGAGATCCTTACTCACTCAACACTGTGCAGTGTCCTCAGCCTCTAATCGTCTTCACACAATAAAAAGAGCCAGCTGCAGGGGGATTCTTCACTAAATGTCAGAATCCAAACTCTGTCCCATGACTGAGTTTTTACCGTGTGGCAGCAAAGTTGTTGCTTCTCTATCCGAAGGAAGTGTAAATGACACAAACATCATGGTGTCTCGTTGGCTGGAGGGGTATACGTGTTCTTGTGTGTGTGTGAGTGTGTGTGTGTGTGTTTGTGCGAGCGTGCGTGCGTGCATGTGAGTGAGAGAGAGAGGGAGTGCATGTCTGTGTGTGTTAGTGCGTGTGTATGAGTGTCTGTGTCGGGGTGTGAGGGTGCAGGGTTGGGAGTCGGTTTGAGTGCTGTGCTGATTGAGATGTCTATTTGATTCCTCCTGTTTCCAAAATGAGAATCACCCTTTAAATCCTGATGATGGAGGGTTACTCCCTGTGATAAAGTCAGGGATGCACCCTGTCGTGCTAACATCTGTACCCTCCCATATGTTTCTGTGTCTTAAACCTTGCCACCTGCTGTGTTATTACTGTAATATTTCCCCCCACCCACCCATCCACTAACAAACACACACACACAGGCACACACCCACACACACATACACAGACCCTCTTCCATCTACTGTCTCCCTGACTCACTGACAGACTCCTGCAGATTACGTAGATAAGGTAACATTATGTTTTATTGATTTGTTGCACAATTGTGCAGGTTTTGTTCTGGGCACATTTCCCGGTAGTGCGGAATTCAACTCCAGATATTCGGATATGATCATGTATCATGCGGGGCGTCATGACCATCACTGAGAGGGGGAAATATGTTTCCGTTTACTATTGTATCTGGCACTGCACTGGAGTGCTTTGGCGTGTGTGTGGGTGTGTGCATATACCTGCGTGCATGCGTGTGGATCCTGATTTCCCTGCCTTTTTCCCGCCATTGACATGTCTGTGGAACTTACACCACCATCTTTTCAATGGTGTTCAGGCAGCAAATCAGCTCAAATACGTGTCACATCTCGACTGGGCTGCCCTCAGCTGCTTACACATAAACAGGCAGAGAGCCCTTGAGAGGACAGACACAGAGACTGCTTGACTTTGTCCATTATCTGTCCCAGTAAAAATCAACACTATCATTCATCAGCCTCCTCGTTCTCGCCTCTGTTTAAGCAGTCCCTGGTAGGGTGGGAACCAAAAGGGGGAATTACGGGTTGCCAGTCTGTCTCCAGTGTAGGACTGAGTGTTTCACCCAGCAGGGGTCTCCCCTCCTAGCCCTGACAACCTGTCATTACACAGCCCTTCATGTCCCTCAGCACCAGGGCCCGGTGAAAGACTTGTGGACCAGACATGCTGGGTGCTTGGGTTGAATCCATTTCCTGATATCCCTTGGTCCTACTGGGCTGATGTGATTACGCAGAAGGGCTTTTGCTCAGAACACAACATGGATGCAGAGATGGATGTCCTCTCGATAGTTTCTCTGCAGAGTACTACATGGTGGTGTCCATACTTTTTCGGATTCAGAGCTGAAAACAGACAAGGACAGAGTCTCGTCTGCGTTAACGTTGTGGACAGGACATGGCACACAGGAGACAAGGTATTACAACACTGGCAGAGAGGGGAGAATGGGGATTATCCCCAGCCCCAGCCCTGCCTATCCCTGGAGCTGGGGTTAGGGCTTGAGATCAGGGGCTGGGGTTGGGACTGGGGTTGGGACTGGGGCTGGAAATCAGGGGTTGGGGCTGGGGCTGGAAATCAGGGGTTGGGGCTGGGGCTGGAGATCAGGGGTTGGGGTTGGGGCTGGGGCTGGGGTTGGGGTTGGGGTTGGGGTTGGGGTTGGGGCTGGGGCTGGAGATCAGGGGTTGGGGTTGGGGTCGGGTTGGGACTGGGACTGGGGTTGGGGTTGGGGCTGGAAATCAGGGGTTGGGGTTGGGGCTGGGGCTGGAGATCAGGGGTTGGGGTTGGGGTCAGGGTCGGGGTCGGGTTGGGACTGGGGCTGGGGCTGGGGCTGGGGCTGGGGCTGGGGCTGGGGCTGGGGCTGGGCCTGGGCCTGGGGTTGGGTCTGGAGCTGGGGCTGGAGATCAGGGGTTGGGGTTGGAACTGGGGCTGGAGTTGGGGTTGAGGGAACTGATAGAACACCAATCATTACCCCCCAGATTCTAACCCCTTTCTGTCTTGTGGGCCAATGAGATGATATTTCTGTGTAACCGACCATCTACCGATCTTTAATGTCTGAACTGACTCGTCTGACAGATATGAATAAGGAAAAAGCACCCAACAGTATGTTGAACATGTTGAATGTAGAACAATTGCTTAACTTGTCGGCCACCTAGACGTTAAACTTAGCACTGGCTAGCCCTGTAGAAATCAATCTCCAGTGATGACCTGGTTACCTTCATGTTTGGCCAGAACACAGCAAACACCATCAATAAATTACTTTACCTCAATGGAAACCTTCCCACTACAGTCAATATAAAACCAGACATTAGATATTGATGATTATTTGACTCAGTTGATTGACGCTCACATACATATGTTTTTTTTCCAGGTCATTATTGTTGAGGAGGATGATGACGATGAAGAAGGACGGCCGAGCTGGGAGTGTCAGCTGAGGACTCGCAGGAACTTTTGATCAGTCGTCACACTGCATGAAGTCATGGGACATCCAGCTAACAGGCGTGTTTTCACATTGTTTGGATGACTACAGTCAATATGGGGTGTTTGGGCGGGCTCATATGCACACTGCTTCAGTCATACAGAAACACAGGAACATTACAGTTGTGGTCGTTTTCTGATCTCTGCAGTACATTTGCATCTTCCCAGCACGGAGCTGTGAAGGAGCAGGGCATCTTCAGCCAGCTTTTAGTATTCAGACCGGCATATGTGTTTAAGTTAATGAATCATTTAACCCCATAAATACACAAACTTGCACATTCCCGGACTGAAATTAACTGAAGCTGAAGCTAAGCCCAGAATCAGAGTCAGCTGAGTTATTTTTGTGGTTCTGTCAGAATACAATTTGGAAGTTACAAGTTCTGCAAGAGTTGCAAACTGTTTAAGTTGTGTAAGTCTTTGAGTGTTTGAGTGTAAATTTAAGTCTTTTGACACACAAGGAGATTCAGTGATACGGCTCCCTCTAGTGTATTAGGAGGAGAACTGCTGCTTGTTCCACCTCCCGCACAGCCATGGCAGTGTCCTGTCTGCCCTATTTGACCCTGTAGAAACTTGCGTGTGTGCGTGTGTGTGTGTGTGCGTGTGGAGGGGGGGTGATATTCCTTATGGGGCTTCCTTAAATGGTCGCAGTAATACATACAAATGGTGACAACTTATAAAACACCAACGGAGTCTCTCTAATAGGCTCTCACGTGACAAATTTCGTTTTTGTCCACGAAAAAAAAAAATGCTACTCAGAATTTTTAACATAACACATTTTCAAAGATTCATGGAATCAAGTCTAGGATTGTTGAGTTGAGCCATGCTTGAGTTTTAACCATGAGGGTTGAACGGAAAAAAGGTTTGGAGTTTAGTTACACTCTAAAGTGATACATGTTTCAAGAACGTTTCAATCTGATTCAGTTACAAACTGATTGTTTTATATGTTAGATCATTTTAAAACAAAAAATTAATGCAATTTTCTTTTCCTAAATAAAGTGACGTTGAAAAGGATGCTGGGATCTTCTTCCTTGTAGTGCATCTGCGGGGTAACTACCATGGTTGGAACCAACATTAGTGGGGGATCATGCTAAAAGGCTTTCTGAAGTGATGCAGTTCCCTAAATGGAGCTGTTTGTCCATAATGGAAGCCCATGGCACCATTCACTAGAACACAACCATTCATCCATGTCTAGTTACCTTCACTGCGTACACTTAATGTTTACAAACACAGTCCTCCAGCATTGTATTCATTGCTAAAATTAAGTTAAGAAGCACTTACAAAGGGAGAATGATCTTGTCCTAAGTAAGGACAAAGATCTTTATCTTACTCGATTATGAACAACGGCCTTGTCTTATGTTGTCTTGTCTTACAAATATCTCCACTGAATATCTTCTGACTGTTGTCTCAGTGTGCTATCCGTGCATGTTTGCATTGTGTGTCTGTGTCAATGTCAGTGGATGCTTGTGTGCGTGCGCTGAAGTGTGTAAATCTCTCGCTGTGTGGTTTTAACACCGCAAGAACAAGAGCAAAATGGGTACAGTGGTTGCAAGTTTGTCAACAACCTCGACTACAAATCAAAAACCTGATGTCCTCAGTTTCAACTTCATGTTGAAGGCAAGTGCCAATGCATCATGTAAAGGTTTATTACAGTTTAAGATTGACACATTCTTGGATCGTGGACTTTGCTTTAAACAGGTTGTATTCGATGAGATAATATTTGGATGCTTGCCAGCCAAAGCAGCAGGCTACCAGGATTCTTGTTACTTACGACACATAAGCCTTTTATCAGGCATGCGTTCCAAGAGGTTATGGACCCAAACAGCCACTAGGGGGCAGTAACACATTGATCACATGAAGCACTTTCCCAGCAGTCAGAGAATTCTCAGAGGCACCTTTGTTCCTCACACAAAAAACCTTGGCTTCTGCCAATGCAGTCTGCTACTGCCAAAGAAGTGATATAATGTATGATGCAACAATATGCAAGTTCTCCAATCTATTTCTATTAGGAGAACAGGGTCTTGAGTTATGTGCTTTAAACCTGCTTTTTATCCAAGAGAATTTCTAATATGAGTTACATAACTTCCTCTATAATTGGGGTGCAGCCTCTGATTCACTCGCAAATCTAGGACTTAGATAATGCATCTGTATATATAGCTGTGGTGTTGTGTAATGAACTACATTCAACTTTAAACTCACAAATAGCACTTGTACAGATTTTATGTTTTGTAAATACCATGGGATTATTATCCTTTCCTGTACTCTTGCTAGGGGGTGGGTTGGGTTGATGAAGTGTTGAACCCTGTGCTAGGGTGGAACATGTCTGTCCTAGTCTCGCATCCAGGTGTTGGGTTCTGGTTCAGTGGGGGATGTTCTCCGCATAGCATCTTCCTTCAGGACAGCAAAGGACGATGCTATTCTGGTTTCACCTTTCACTCTGTTAAAGGAACGTGACATTCAACTGTGGGCTCGGGCATTCTCTGCTCATCGAACAGCCCCCCTCCCCCTAGTTTATCCCTCCTAACCCCTTTCTCTCTCCCCCCAGTCTATCCCTTCTACCCACTCTCCCCCACTCCTGCTCTTCTGTCTCCCCCCCATAGTCTACCACTAACTGTCCCCTCTCTCTCTCTTTCTCTATCCCTACATCCTATCACTCCGACCTCTCTCTCCATCTCACAACCTACCATTCCTACCTTCATGTTTGCCACCTAACCAGCGAGGAGTCATTTTCTGTACTTGGGGGTAAACACATGAAAAGAGAACTTTCACAAGCCCATTTGATTGTAGGTACAGTTCTATCTGAACGCATAGTTCAGCACCCGCTGAATTGATCAAATGTATTGCAAATGTTCTCTAGCTTCATAAGACATGATTGAGAATCATCGTGCCAGACCAAAAGCTTCTTTGAGCATGTTTTAGCAGAAGCCACATTGAGGTTACACCCAGACCACACTGTGACCTCCACAAGAGATGTTTACAACGTGTAGTAGGAAACCATTTATATCTTCAGCATCGGTTCTATTTCAGAACTGTGAAAATGTTACGTTTCTAAATTCGAAACGGGGGCTGTTTGTGCATACTGTTCGGTGAAGGCAGGGTCAAGGGATTAAAGTGCTCTAAATTTGAGCACATGTGATGGCCAGGGCTATTTTTACAAGTGAGAATGCACGCTAACTTCACAAAGGACATGTGTGAGGGACAGTTGTTGGTCCACTAGTTCATCAGGACCCTGGCATGTGTGGGTCCAACGTAGCAGAAGCTGGCAGCAGGATGGAGGCTGGGGGCAGGGTGGAGGCTGGGGGCAGGGTGGAGGCTGGGGGCAGGGTGGAGGCTGGGGTAACAATCTCTGTTGGCAAGGCAGAGGTTTCAGGCCAAGCTGGAGGGTGGAGGCTGGGGCAGGGTAGAGTCTGTAGGCAGGGGGCAGGGTGGAGGTAGTGGTGGGGGTAGGGTGGAGGCTTGGAGCAAGATGGAGGCTGGGGGCAGGGTAAAGGCTGGGTAGCATACTCTGGATGAGCATCTATCCTGACACTAATGCTACCTGCTTCTGGCATGGCGAACTCCCCCCCAGCTATACTACTGTGTGTGAGAGTGTGTGTGTGTGTGCGCGTGTGTGTGCGTGTGTGTGAGAGAGAGAAAGGGGGATCATACATGCATCGGACCATATGGGGAGTAGGGTTTGTGTGCGTGCATGCGAGCGTGTTTGTCTGTGTGTGTCAGTAGTATGTGTCAAGAGAGTTCATTGAATGGAATCACCACATGGGGTGTCCCTAGCTCTACATCTGGCTGCACAGAGGCAGGATGCTCTGACACAAGCCTGTGTGTGTGTGCGGGCGGGCACGCATGCAAGTGTGTGTGTTCATCGCAGCCTAGCGTTGCTCCAGGGAGGGGGTGGGTCTCAATGGAGTAGCGTGACCAGCTGTATAAGAGAGATGGGGCTGGGGAGAAGGGGTCTGCGTGGGTGTATGCTCACACAGAATCAGCTGGGCTGCATCTCACACCCCAGAGGCACGCGCTGGCTAATGTAGCATGGGAGTCCGGGGACACGCATCAGCGTGCTCCCACACAGAGTTAAAACGGGTAATCCCGACCGCAGCGTGGAGAGGGGGGAGGAGGCCTCGGTCCCCGATCGCGCGAACAGTGAGATGTGAGTTCATGACGAGCGGCTCGGACCGCGGACGTGTCTGTGCTGGTCGAACGGCATTGGGTTTGGGTTAGCGAGTGCGCCGGGGATACAGCTGCCTCGTTGTCGGCTGTGAGGAAAGGGCTAGCCTACTTCAGACCGCAGCATCGGTTCGCTCCAGTGAGCTCGGTCACGGAACGTAGCCGGTTAATTACACAGGCGCAGCAATAAAGGGATGGCGTGAGCGCCAAAAAGCCAAGCAGGAGAGCCAGGTCAGCTCTGACGACAGTTTCAAAGAAAAACAATTTGCTCTCAGGCACATGGCTGAAGCTGAGACCATTTCCAGAGCATGAATCAGAGTGTGAGACAGGGAGCCGGGTAGGCGTACTCGGTTCCACTACCATGGATCCCATGTCGGTAAAAACCCACGTGATGGATGGATGGATGGATGAATGAATGGTTGGATAGAAAGATACAGAGATAGAGCGATAAAGAGCCACTACAGTGGAGTGGAGGATGCCACAGATGTACACAATGCACAATTAGACCGTTTCAATCGCCATGTCAAGGATGGGGTCCGCATGGCAGATTGGACAGTGTCCTTGCCTCTTTCACCTCCACCAGGGTCACTCTGTATTTATATCATAGCTCTGGTTTAGTGGTCCAGAAAAGTCAATATCCATCACCCACTTATCCATCTATCGACACAGACTATGTAGTAGTGATTATTTGGCCTCAGCTCCAGAACATTGTGTATTTAGAGCACATCTGTAAAACAAGCACTTAAACAAATGAGTGATTCTAATACCACACACGGAGGCTGTTGTTCTCATTGGTCCAGGGGAGAGGTGTGGACATGAACATGGCATACCTGCTACAGCCAACGTTCAGACCCTATTCTGAGCATCAGGGCACCAGTACTACCCACACCACTTCCAACCATCCACTTCAGTTGAACAGAGGTGCCGTTAACCCCAAACTCTGACAACGAATCTGGGATGTGATCTTTGGAGAGAAGCCAATGCCTCCAGGCTCCTGCTTAGAAACGCTGGAAAACAGGCATGAGTAACCTGTCCTCCTGACCTCTCGTGGCTTTCTCTTCTTCCTCTCTCTATTCTTGACACCTCTTTCTCACACTCCCCTCTCGCTCTCTCTCTCTCTTTCACTCTCTCTCTTTCTCTCTCGCTCTCTCCCTCGCTCTCTTCTCTCTAACACACACACACACTTACCCACCCACTCTTTTACCCACCCATTCTCTATTTCTCTGTCTTTTCTGTCTCTCGCTATTTCTGTCCCTCTGTCTTTATCACCCATTGTCTCCCTCTCCCTCCCTCCCTCTCACCCTCCTTCGCTCTCTCTCCCTCTCTCCCCCTGTTTCATGACTGACTTGAAGCACCCTGAGCCTGGGGGAACTGAATCAGATAAAGGAGAAGGCACTGCAAGCAGCCTGTGTCAAGGTGAGAAACTTGACGTGTGTGGAAGCCCCCTATACTTAAAAGGACTGGAGACCTGCAATAGAGAGTGGTTCACGGGGCCCTGGGACCAACTGCTACCTACTTACCTCAGCCCAGGGGTGGGGGGTAGGTGCCCTTTTTGTGGGGGAGACAGAGGCAGTCAAGAATTGTTGTTGCAGGGGGTAAACATGAAGCTGGGGCGGAACTGTTTGGTGGGGATGATTATCCTGGGTCACCCATACTCCCAAGAAACAGGGTCACATGTATTCTGTTTCATTTTTTATGGGCAAGCCCAACTGGCCATCTCTCGTACCCACTGCTTTAAGCTCTTAGCTTTAAGCCCTTAGCCCAAATAATACAGGCACTTAACCAGTGAACCACAGAGGTAACCACAGCAGTGTGTTTTTCAATGTGTGAATGTCTCAATAAAGAGCATAAAAAAAGTCTCCCTCTCTTCCTCCCTCTCTTCTTCCATCTCCCTCCCTCTCTCTGCCTTCCCCCCTCCCTCTCTCTCTCTCTCTCTCTCTCTCTCTCTCTCTCTCTCTCTCTCTCTCTCTCTCTCTCTCTCTCTCTCTCTCTCTCTCTCTCTCTCTCTCTCTCTCTCTCTCTCTCTCCCTCCTCTGGTGGACCAGTTCAGTTAATTGCAAGCCTAATAGTCTATCATTGCTACCACAGTCACACAAGGCTTATAGCTGACTGGCTGACCTTAAAGACAGAACAAGTACAACCCATTAAAGGACCAATTAGTATAGAAGGTCGCATGTGCTTCTATCTTCAGCTTGGGCAATGTGATTTGTTGGTGAAGGTTGTAACCAGCACCAATTATCTCAAATGTCATTGTGGATGACAGCATTATGGAAATTTCCATTCAGATTTTTTACCTACAGTTAAATGCTATGATTTTCCATCTCATTGGTTCTGATAACTTCTGACCAGAATTTTACATTTTCTTATTTTCAGGTCACACCAGTAAAGAGAACCATGTGAGTCATCTGAGGCTCAAAACATGTGGTGTAGTTACAGTATTATCAAAATGTCACCTTGGGTTCTCCTTTTGAAGTACTGATGTGTAATCGTCTTCCTAAAATAACATAATTCAGATAGCAAGGTGGTTGTCCTTATATATTTTAGAAGGCAAGGTAATCAACTCCAAGTCTTTCTCTCTGAGGAAACGATTTGTGTGAATCATAGATATGAGAAAGTGAATATGGTTGATATACAATCTCCCCAGCATCGCTCCAGCTCCTCCTCAAACACACAGCAAGCACACCTACCTCAACGTGTCCCACACCTTCCTCAATGTCACAACTCCCCTCTTGTGAACATCCCTGCCGGCTTCCCCAGCTCAGGCCACGTTGACCTCACTGGAATGACCCCAGACCGTTCATGCCACAGGATGGGTCCCAGTGACCTTGGTCTGACAATCAAGGCCCAGATTCAACCGTGCCGTTCAGAAAGTCCTCCGTCGCCCATAGGGCATGCTCTCAGTCTCCCAAACACTTTATTCGCTGGCTGATTATGCAATATCTACTCTGTGCCAACAAGATTTCAACCACCTAGCCCAGGAGATACATATAAAAAAAGCATATGTGCTTATCCTTAAACGAGGAGAAAACAAAACGCAGTTCATTGTGTACGAGGGCGTGTTTGAAAGTCTGTCTGACAAACTAAAAGGTGTTACAAGGGGTTTACGAGCTAGTTAACCTTTTTCACTCAAACCAAGTCTTTCCAATAACAAGCCCAGGCAAGGTCACACCTGTGGTTGGATGCAGGGTGTCATTCTTAAGGCATCATTACCTCATGTTTGGGAAAAAGCCCTCTGCTTGTCTTCCCCTTGACTCTGACAGGTGTTCAGATGATCCATTGTTGTGAAGCTTTGGCAGGGAAGATATCTTGGCAGGGTCCAAAACTGCTTTTTCACCCCCCCCCAGCTACCAAAACAGTGAGATTAGATCTGTCAGAGCGAGTTGAAGTGATGGACCTTCATGTGGACGGTGACATTAATGATACTAAAAACTGTGAAGCCCTGTTCAAACACTCAGGGTAATCGAAACGCAAAACACGTCTGGAACTAAAAATAATAATTTCACCAGTGGAAGCAAATGTATGGTTCATTTTCAGATAGCGAGCCCTGTCATTTTATGTTTAATGAAATTTTTATCTCTTTGTACGCCTGTGATGAACAAAGTGATGTCGAAGAAATGTTGAATAGCATGAATTCTGAGAGCTGTTAAGATTTATTATGGCATCATTACAGGAACTTGGCCTACATGCAAGTGTGTTAACATGGTTTAAGCTTTTTCATAGGTTTTATTTCCATCAAACCCTTTTCTCTTTCTCCGAATAGTATTAAAGTTTAGTCATAGAGGGCAAAGCATTCAGTGGATAAACTATCTAGGAAAGGTCATTTCGTAATCTGTTTCATATGACAGGAACATGGACAGGGCCTCTCTTGGGATAAGACTTTCATATTTTTATGAAAAGGTCCATTCATGCTCAGTAATTTTAAATACACTTTAAAGTAATTTAAGTGATTGAATACTTTATCGGTTATTTCTGTAGTTTCATACTGACGCATTAACATAAAAGCATTACAAATAAATTCCATTCTTGTGTCAAGATTTGTCACTTCAACCCTTTACATAAACACTTCCCTGGATCTGCAGAAGTCAAGGTGTCATCTCGGCCACACACCAAATGTAAACGATAGACCAGTAAAGGTGTTCAGTAAACTGGAAGATCTCACTGTGGGTGGGGGGGCATGTGTGTGTGGTGGTGTATGGGCTCTGTTTAGAGTTTGTGTGGGGCAGGTATGTCTGTGAGGTGTGTTTATGAGTAGTGTGTGTAGGTGATGGCGTGTGGTTTAAGTAGTGTGTGGGGGGGATGAAGGGTATGTGTGTGGGGGGGGGTGTATGGTGGGGAATTACTGTTATTTGGTGTGTGTGTGAGTGAGGTGATTGAGTAGTTGTATATGTGGTGTGTGTGTGTTATTGTGGCATGTTTATGGTGTGTGAGGGGGTGTATGTGGTGTGTGTGATAATTGAGTGGTTGTGAATGTGGTGTGTGTGTGTGTGTGTGTGTGCGAATGTGTGCATGTGTGTGTGTGTGGTGATTGAGTAGTTAGGGTTTCTAAGGGTTGATGTGGCATGTGTGTTGTGTTGTGTTGTGTGTGTGTGTGTGTGTGTGTGTGTGTGCGTGTGTGTGTTTAAGGGGGGTAGGGATTGAGCAAATAGTACGCCTGGTACATTCCAGCACAGCCTGGGGGGAGGGGCATGGGGGAGGGGCCTGGCGTCTGTGTGGCAGGCTGTCAGACATGGTCAGATGTGGAGCCAGAGTAAGGGATTAAAAAGAGCCAGGTGATGACAGTGGCCCGCCAGGCCGTGTGGGTCTGTTAGAACACAATACCCTGATCTCCCTGTTCCCAAGAGAACTGCTAGGGACACAGTGAAATGTAGTGGTACAATCAACAACATTATAACAAGAAAAAAGCAATTCATGTGGTGGGTTGCAGAGTGTATTTCAATTTGATTTGTTTAAAGTGAAATAGTAGTTATTATTATTCTGGGAATGAAATAGAACATAGTTGAGCAGGTTGTAAATCCTGGATCATAATCCGTCTAAATGGTTTGTCCAAATACACTCAGTAGAGCATTCACTTCACATTGAATACACTGTGTGTGCTATTGCTGGCCTCGAGGAAGTCATTCTTCATAATAAGACAAAAGTATCATTCATTAGCATCAATTTTATGAAATTAAGAATTCAGGCCTGACAGAATTAAGTTGATTAAGATGTTTGCTGTGAAAGCAGTCCGGCTATTTCCTTTCAGACAGAAGACCATGGAACGTTGAGTGAGGCCTGTTAGCAAAAATCAACTTAGTAAGTAGAAATAACTTTCAAACAATTGTTGTGAAATGTTGGCACAAACTTTGAAGAAAGGGGAGCCAAGGGATAATAAATGTTTCTCTCAGCATTGAGAGAACAATTCATCACTGCTACATCACTGCTAAAATGTCCTGTTCCTATAAAAAAAAAATGGCATGGTGTTATCGGCCACAGGATAAAACTAGTATGCAGAATAGCTGTCCATCTCTACATAGACCCATTGCCATGTACAGAAACACATTCTCAAAACAACATGACCACAACCCCATGAGAGGGTTATGGGAACCACTTCATGTACTCTTGATAAACTCCTAAATAAATATTTCACAGATTTTTTTCTTTTTGCTCTACTGGATGAAGGTTCTTTCTTTAGCATTCCCACTCACACGATCAGTTCTTACTGTGTTGCATTTAATCCTCCCATCCCTGTCGTGTAGATCTATGGCAGATGGTGCTGCATGGGGATTTGTGGGGGGCAGGTTGAGTTTCATTAGGCCCCCCTCCCCCATATCTGACACCCCATATAGCTTTTACGAACAAGATCACTGCTTGTGCATGAAGGGATTGTCCATAGCTTAAGCCCTCATGCATGTACCGTCCTGGTTACAAGCATGTACAACCTTTCTGGAACTCAGCAATCAGGAGTGGTCGTGGAGGTCACAGTATTTTGTGTCAATGTCGTTTGTACATACTTTTTCCGCTTTTTTTACTGGGTTTGAAGATGAGTCTCCCTATGTAAAGAGATAGAGGGAGAACCAGTTGGCTTGGCAAAAGAGATGGAGATACATCCCAAAACACCAGAGAAAGAGGCAGAGATAACGAGAGAAATAAGAAAAAAGAGAGAGGGAGGAAGGAAGGAAGGGACATTACATGTTTTCTTCCCTGGTATTCTAGGGTGCCAAGTCTGTGGTGAGTGTGTTTAGTGGCCACTAATACCTCTCCACCTCCCACATTGTAGCTGCTTTTGTGGAAACGCCACCGGTGCCAAGAGACAGGTCTGGGTGCCCAGTCTCCCTGGCAGCCCTGGGCCCGTCTGCCTTCAGCCTGTGATCAGCTCTAGCTTTACTCCAGATGCAACCCTCTTCCAGCCTTCCACCCCCTCCAGCTCCCCTGCACCTCCTCCTCCTCCCCTACCTTCTCCAGCTCTCCTCCACGTCCTCCTCCTCCACCACCTCCTCCACCTCACCTAGACAAAGACACTCCACTTCAAGTGAATACAGTTTCTCAATTGCTAAGAAGCGCTTACCCATGTCGCGCCTAGCAGCACGCTCAAGCACCAGATCCTCCCAGGTCACAGACAATACCAGAAACAGTATGTTTATACAAGTTTATTTTTACAAAAGGCAGGACTGTGGCACAGAACAGTTGCATTTGGGACCCCACAGAACAGTTGCATTTGGGACCCCACTAGGTGCTGGACATAGACCCCGACCCCCCCGACCCCCCCCCCCCCCTTATTGGCCAGCTATGCTTTGACCCGCGAGCCCCCCACAGAACAATATCACCCCACAGCAAGGTACTTAGGACCCACAAAGCCACAGCAGAGCACAGCAAAGTCACCACAAAATCACAGCAAAGTCACCACAAAATCACAGCAAAGTCACCACAAAATCACAGCAAAGTCACTACCAAGAGGGGCGTAGTCTTGGGCTGGGCAATAGCCGACCATGGCGGGCCCTGCTGCCATGCCTAACAGTCCCTTGTCCTCTCCAACAGCCTGCAGTACTGACAATTATAAATTGGTACTTGTCGGTCGGTCCCCCACCGCCCAGTATTAAAAACAATGAAACAAGCAGTTTATGCAGCAGCCTTGCGCTGGATACCATCGGTGAAGCGTGCTGTCACTGTCCAGTACGGCCGACACACGCCTTCGCCGCTCCAGCGCTGACCCTGATCTGCGCACCGCTGTCCGTTGCGAAAGCCTCCGTAATGGCGCTGGTGACGCGCTGCTCCGCCCACCTCGAGGACTCCCCCAAGCTGCAGAGAACGGAAGTGCAGGACAGACCGCTTAGCCAACCTCACACCCTTCAACAGACCTAGCTAATGGGACAGAAGCACAGTGAGGTGGAGTAACGAACTTCCCTTCGCAAGGCGAACGTAGAGCAGATTGACCGTTAGTTGACGCCAGACCAGGCACCGCGTCCGGAGCCTCTCCAGGGTCCCTTCTCAATCCGTTGTCGCCAGAGCTGTCAAATTGCTAGCGCTCCCATCCGTCGTGTCAATCTCCTCCCCCACGTTCATCCACTGTCCTCTCTTATACAGGGAACGGACCTATCCCCACACACTACACCACTCCCTTCCCATCAAGCTAATTGCCCAGTAATTGGCAATTAGCCAATTGCCCGGTAATTGGCAATTAGCTTTGCAGCAGCCTTTGTAGGCCATAGCAACGCCCCCAATACAGACGCATTCAACACATAAGTCCAGCACATAATACACATGGCATTTACACTAAAACATTACAGTACACTTGACACCCATACTTCGGATACTTTTTCTAAACTCTTAACACAATTAGCACAGCATCAGTCTTTTTTGGCCATACAATTCACATATTTCATGTATTTTTCACACAATATGCTGTCAGTGAAGACATTTCCATAACGCTTACATTTTCTTAACAGACAACTTATACCTCTCAACAAAACGATGGATTGTTTGTGTAGCATTTACGAATGTTAACACACAACATCCCACAATAGCAAAAACAATTATCCAAACCTTAGATACAGTATAAAAACATCTGCTTCTGCAATGATATTAGTTCAAAAACAACATATCTCAGCAACAAACAAAAAAAAGACAATTGAAAAATGGACACACAGCTGATTTATGTTGGGTAAAGTGGGCCAACCACAGCTGATTCCAGTGTAGCTTAGACTCAGAGGCAGGGGTTATTTCCTTCAATTACTATAAAAGAAGGACTTTGAGGAGAGATGTTGTTGGATTTAGGAAACAGAAACAGACAAATACAAACACTGTAATGTTTGGATGACGAAGAGCAAGGGACCCAGGGAGATTCGAGCAGGCCCAGTGAAAGATGGAGGGAGAGGTGCCGGTACAGTGAGAGGAGCCGGTACAGTGAGAGGAGCAGGGCTGGGGATAAGACCAGGCCCAATTAGAGGGCAAGGTAGAGGTGTAAGAATGCATGGTGGTGGCATTCCAAGGGCTGCAAGAACAGTAGTCAGTGATGAACTTTGTACCACTATCATTGACCATGTAATCAACCACGGTCTTTCATTACTGTAAGAGAGGCTGGTGAAAGAGTGCAACCCAAGTTGAGGCGGTCAATGGTTGCCTCCATTATACGCATCTTTCAACAAACCAATATTTTGTCCACTGTAAGCATTACTGTAAAACTTTTTCTGTTCTATTACTGTATACTGTGTTTCTACTGTACTTCCTTTACGTAGTAAACAGTAAGAAAAAAAAGAACTGATTTGCTTTTTACTGAAATGTGTTTGAATGTGAACATTATTGTATATGTGGACATACAGTTCCCAACCAAGAAATTTAGTGTAAACGGTGGATTGCATGTTTTCCATGCAAATACCTGAAACATAAGTCTATGCAGTTTTTGTAATGTCAACAATAGCCAGTATTTTGAAACCTGGTGTACTTTGATTGACTGCATGTACCTTGTGAAGTGAAAACAAGTGTTATTCTTTGACAGAATATTTTCATTTTGAGTCAGATTTCCAGTGTTTTGGTAAAGTCAGTGTGTGCAGAGAAACATGTGTTCTGTCTTGAAATGGAGGGTTAGTATATATTTAACAAAATGTGTTTTTGAGAAGAAAATTATCCATTTGGCCAATTGTGTTTTGTAGGTGTCAGTCTGTGTTATGAGTTTAGAAAAAGTATCCGAAGTATGGGTAAGCGCTTCTTAACGATTGAAAAAAACTGTAAATATGAGAAGGACTCCATAGCATATAGAAGACCACAAGATCTTTAAATTCTACTGTCATCCATGTTCTGGGTAATTGATGTACTGTGGATAGAAGTCTTGTAGGCTATTTCTAAGCATGAAAAATACAGTATATTGTGTTGCAAAATTCATGAGTTTCATAAAAACGTGTGTGCCACTGTTTAGGTAACAGAACAGTGTATCCCCTGAGTATAGAGGTCTGAGTCATGGCTTCCTGGAGGAGTCTCACTGCGTTCCAAACACGCAGTGAGACACCCCTTTGTGGCACTGCAGAACATGACAAACATGGCTCTCTGCATGGCTTCTCTGGATGTTAACTGGCATCCCTCTGGAAGGCAGTCTGTTCAGATACTGTGCAGGTCATTGTGTTCCCGGCGAACTGCAACCAGAGTCAGTTCTCTGATGGCCTACTCTGCTGTATTGGCTGTGCAAGGTGGTGTATATAGGGGGAAGGGGCTGCATCCATCATGTGCTTTCAATATTCTACTTAGCTTGTTTAACCAGCAGTAGTGCCATCCTTCACCATACTAAATTATGTGGTGACCTCAATGATATATTTAAGGCTGTCACGGATGTACGGATGTCTTTAATTATAGATATAGATGGAGAGGACTTCTATGTATGTGTGTTCGTGTGTGTGTGTGCGTGTGTGCTTGTGGACGACATGAGGATGGGAAAAGGCGGTAGCCCTTGAGGCCCACGCGAGGCCTTGCAGCTTGTACCTTGTCACCACGGTGAGGGGATGCCATGACAACAGAAGACAAGGAGACAGTATGTGATAAGCTACATGAAGTTAGATAGGACAGACTCTTTTTGCCTGAAAAGTCAATGTGATGCCCCACTTTACATTTCAATTGTAAATAAGATTTGATTTATAATGTAATTGAACATTTGAATAGTGAATTAGAATTGGAACATTTCAATCAGTTCAAGACTACAACTTTTTAGATTGCTCAAATGTTTTTTCTCACCTAATATTATCTCAGTCGAACATCTTTAATGCGTACCAAATTGAACAGTATTGCATTTCAGGCCAGCCGTAGCCTTCCCGCTCTCAGACAGCGTACCCCCTGTGTTTTAGATTCCCTCACAAGGAGGTATGATCGGTTCCTCTAGGAGCTGGAACCTCTGTGTGATGTAATGGCCTCCGCTGCACTGTTCTCACATTGCAAATTATCAGCTCATCAGCTAATTAAAGTAATTGGTGCATAAATTGCCTTTTTAATTATACCAACCTAACAATACTCGGGTGCCAGGGGAGTCTCCCTCCTAATCAGCGACAAATGGTTCTGTGCCGCCCTGGAAATCTAATTACACAGTGAGCCACCAGCATTACAGCTGATAAGCACTTGCCAAACAAACAGAAAGGGAGGCCAGGAGATGCAGATAGGCCCATGCCTTCGAGGGCTGAACCTGTTAGCGACGTTAGCTCGGATGCTAATGTGAGGGGGTTTATTTTGAAGAGAGGGCATTTTCAGTGTTCCTAGTGGGGTCCTTGCAGGGAGAGAGGGGTGACAGAAGCGAGGAGAGGAGGATGGGAAGAGGATGAAAGACATCACTGTGGTCATCTTCACATGTAAGCCAATCTGCTACATCATGACCCAGGGCCGTACATT
The DNA here is from genome assembly GCF_021917145.1 of Hypomesus transpacificus. Lineage (NCBI taxonomy): Eukaryota > Metazoa > Chordata > Actinopteri > Osmeriformes > Osmeridae > Hypomesus > Hypomesus transpacificus. Next base: position 11,450,233 of record NC_061082.1, read on the forward strand.
AACACTGAAACTGAATCATTGGCGACTCACATCGAATAGTATTTGGCTACAGGGTGGAGATGGTAAGACTCAAATAGAAAAAAAAATTAGCTGTAAAGGCAGCCAGGTCAGATTCTGGAAATATGCTCATAACTTTGCACTGGTAGAGGTCTTGTTGGGTTCAATACGTAATACAACTCATTATCAGCGTCTTTAATAAACAAACCCTAAAGGATTCTATAACTGTATTAAAACTGCAAGACAAAGGGTCCACTCTTGTGAACAGACACTCCTGCAGTCAAGGAAATCACAAGCACAGATTGTCAGTGAACAACAGCTGGCGTTGGGGGTAAAACAATCGGACTAGTTTATCTGGAAGTGTTTGTGATTGTGTTTGTGTTTGTATTTGATTCAAAACAAACAATCCTTGCAACTGTGGATATAAAAAAACAATCAGGGTAACAGATCTGCAGACAGCAGGTACTCAGTGTTGGCTTTAGCCCCCTGTGGCATCTCCAAGCACAGTGGCAGTTTGTTACAATAATGTTGCATTTGTGTAATTGCCTTTTTCCTTTTGGGGGGGAAAATGCACCATATTCCCATTTTACGAAAGAAATAGAGGGAGCACATCTTTACAGTTTTTTACAATCGCTAAGACAGTTTTTTCAATACCTTAAACAAGTTTTCTAACCTCTTAACGCACCAACACACCTACCACACACAATTGGCAAAACAGTTAATTTCATGCTCATAATAACACATTGTAAACTAAACTCAAACATTAATTGTCATAACACAAAAATACACTAAACATGACACCATGTCTACCAAACACTAACACATGTTCTCTTTTCACAGGAACATTTAGTCAATCATAGCACAATGTCATAAAAAACTCTAACATCAGATGGAATTACAGAAACTGCATTCATTTATGCAGGTATGTGTCAGGTCTCACAGTATATGGATTATAGATTGTGTTTGCAATGCAGTTTCTTTTGAAGCCTCTACATTTTTGTTTTGTTGGGTTTAGAAAATGTATGCATTTTGTTTCTTTTGCTGCAGAAATTCAGAACAAAAAATGAATGATCGATGTCAGAGTAGCTTTATAGAGTGTACGGTTACGGTATTGAAAAAAAGAAGACAGAAACATAATTGCTGCAGTAAAGGCTTCATTTGCAACAGGACATTACTGCAAGAAATATGCAATATAGCTGCCATTTACAGTATTACCTTAGCTCTGGCCCTTCTCTGAGCGCCACCACACATTCTAAATCCTCTCCCTCTCCCTTGCCCTTGTCCCACTCCTCTCCGTTTGTCCTGGTACTTGTCTTCCTCTCCTTCGTGCAGGTATTACTGTATTCTTACTGTAATTTCTTCTTGTTGCTCTATACTGTTTTTTCCACACAAGATCAGCACAAAGAGCTCCACTTTGCAGTATATATACCATATAGTCATGCGATTGAAAGAACCTCAACACCATAGTGTTTCCTAGTTGGGAATTAACTGTGATTTATAGTATTTGCATAACTTTTACCAGCTTTTTCTCAGTAGCAATGGAATAAAATACAGGGGATATGTTTGTGTTTCAATTCACAATATGAACAGCTGTTCACTTTGACTTTAGCCAATAAATTAGGTTTTGAACATAGTGTTATCTGTTCTGACATACAGTGTTAAAGCATTGGTAAAATGGTCTGTAAAAATCGATTGTTTTGGTTGAGCTTGTGTGGAAAAGAAGTTCAAGCATTTAAAATGTGTGTTTACTCTGTGCATTTTGTGTCAAAGCAACAAGAAATGTGTTAATTGTATAGCCAACACAGACGGATGTTGTGCTAACTGTGTTAAGAGTTTCGCAAACTTGTTAAAGGTATTGAAAAAACTGTCATAGCGATTGTAAAATGTAAATGGGACAGGAGGGAGAAGAGGGAGAAGAGGGGTCATCAGCAAAGAAATGACTCAGGATTCAGACCCAAGCACCAATAGAAATGACTCAGGATTCAAACCCATCCATATCCAGACATTATTCGGGATTTAAACCCGTGTAGTTGGTGATGCTACAGATGAATGCAATTATTACCTCTACCCTAGTTGTCATAATCTCCTACTTCTACCTCTACATTAGTCCTCTTAAGCCCTTGACACTGAACGTGTCTGTCCCTTTCAAGCGTGTCACAGGAGTAATATGTTTTAATCCTGTCCTTCTCAGGAGGATTTACTGCCTTCCCACGTGTTCTTCTTCCTCCAGTGTGGACATGATGGAGCTACTGTCACGGTGCTACGTGCCTATCAGCCGTCCTCTCCCGACCCCAGGGAAGAGGATGCATCCTTGGCTGCTCACTGACATGAATCCAGAGTTACACAAAGCCTTTTGTCTTTGGTTTGTGTCTTATCTTGACTGACAGCAAGTCCTTGCAATCCCAAGTTTGGGGTGTCCTGCAGAACAATGAGGCAGAAGGAGACTGCCATTAGGGTTCATTGTAAATTAGCAGTTTGTCAACAACTCTTACAAAGAACAGTACTGCCGGTATACAGTAATTGTACACTCCCACACCAATGAGCTTGTGCCTTTCGCAACACAACATCACAGACAACTTCATGTTTTGTATATTGTTGAACATGTAATATCACAGATTCAGAGAGATCAACCTTGTCTATACTTTAGTGCATTTCTTAAAATAAGTTTTTTTTGTGATGCTGTCTCGTGGAATAAAAGCGTGTGCTAAATGAAATGAATAAATGTAAACGTAAGTATTGTTAATGTTGTAGTTGAAATTGAACCTTAAACAGAGCATAGGTGTGTTTGATTAGCAGGTTCCAGAGGTTCATGGAAACAGCCGCACTGACAAAGGGGCGCTGGTAAGCAACAGGCCTGAGAGGGCCTTTAGCAACCCAAGCTCTCAGCTCTCTGGTAAACATCATTAACCTGCTCGCCACCAGAGATCCATCATCAGGTCCTCTCAATGTTAATGACCAGCCAGCATTCTCTTTGTTAGCAAACCCCCAGTAATCCGTCATCTCTCTTCTCCCTTCCTTTCTCATGACTCCAGTCCTCCTCCTCGGACCCACAAAACACAACGCTGGATTTAACAGGGATGTGTGTTTTCCTCTCCCTTTTGAACGTGTGCATTCGTGAAAGAGATGAGCCATAGAGCTGCTGAGCGGGCTTGCTCCAAACAGGCCGACTCTGTGACCGACGAGGGTCACAATGATCCGTGGCGTGGTCTACGTGAGCCGTGTGTCCACAATGATCTCCCATGTCTCCACTGCAGAGAGCAGTGACGCATGGTGGGGGCAGCACACAGGGGGGAGGGGACTTGGTTGACTGGCAGGGTGGCCCCTTTTTCGAGAGTGCATCACTGCATGTGATCGGCACACGGGACTCCTCTCATCTCATTGGACCATCGAAGACACGGTGGTCTCGGAGGAGTCGGGGTGCGTCAGACATGGCCGCCATGACACTTCAGCTGGATGTTTCGAAAGTGAGGAGTCATCTATCGTCCTGCTGCTTGTTGGGGGGAGGATGATGATGGAGTGTCAGAATGTGAGGAGATTCAGTATAATCAGGATCATACAGAGTAACGAGCGACTCCCACAGATGTTCGCTTAGGCCTCCAGATCAGCTTGGTCCGTTCCAGTGGGCTGCTCATGCATCCAGCACAGGAATGCCTGGTCATTTCCCCAAAGCCCTGATAGTTATTTGTGTGTGTTTGTGCTTGTGTGTAATTGAGACAACACACACACACGAGATATGAGATCACTCGCTGGAATGGTGTGACAGAACACCTTCAGACAATGTGCTCTCATCACAAACGTCCCAGGGCCACACACAAGACACAGTAACGCCAACTGTGCCATGCGTTAACCACTATCTGTTTTTATGTTTACGGAACGGCATTGGCGCTTCAATAACTAACTCTCTCTTGGCTGACGGTTAGGGTTAAGATGAATCCTGTAGAAAGGTTCAGGCCATCCCTGGTCCCGTCCCTCCCCCTGCACAAGCCTCAGTGGAAGTCCATGGTCATTAGCAGATGGACTGCCTGTCCCTCTACTGCTGTTGACTCTGTTCCACCGCCCGTCGTTCCCAAACAAAGCTCCAGTGAGAGGCCTCAAGAGCGGGGTGAAAGGCGTGCTGATGCAGGCTGGTCGCGCGGGCCGTTTAGCGGCAGCCCATTGAAGAGTCCTCACCAGCGACGGGGCCGAGACTGAGCGCGGGGAAGGAGCCTTTTGCTCCAGAGGGATGAAAAGCGTTCCCAGGGATGAAGCACAAAAAGACCTGTCCATCAGACCCTCCTGCCGCCGACCCCTCAAAGCACCATGGCAGCTGTCGCCATGGCGCCCTTCCATTTTCAAAACACCGGCGGAGATACTGAAAGTAGCGGCCTGATTTGAATAATTTTGCAAATTTGAATAGATGGATATTCAAATACATTAAGCAGTGTATTCATGTAGATTTGACGGGTGGAAGCAGGGGTGTCTTGAATCGGCAGGGGAACTGCAAGGGAAACATGGGAATCAGTCACCAGTATTTGTGAATTATTTGACCTTAATACAGCAGCAATAATAGAGCTTGCCAGTTTGGGATTGTTTTCCCTGGCTTAGTCCCCACATCACACCTTATATGTTTCAGGACACACTCAGGCAACTCATGTTGCCTGTCCCCCTGTGGCGATTGGCTGGCTGGCCCCGAGCAGTGATAGGATGCCTGACCCTGGGCGTCACATTTCATTTGCATTTCTATAGTGATCTAACCGCTTGACTATTTGCAGACGCCATCTCATCCGAAATGGGTCCGTTTGATAGCACAACGATGGAGAATGTGATACCGAGGGACTCGTAAAAACAGAGATGTAGTCATAAAAGAAGAGCAGGGCAGTGTGGGTGTTTATTCTGAACATGAAAGAGCTGTCAAAGTGTGGTCTGGGCTGTCGCTTAGACCTTCAACGAAGCCAGGGGGCTCATGCACTTTATTAAATGCTGATGCACGCAGTTATAAAGCTGCTCAAGACATAGATGATTCTCTCATAGGAGTTAAAGATGGATGGGGGAGTCACGTATACTGGATTTCCCTTTTAGGTTGTAGACCTCCCTGAAATAGCAGGACTTGACCTCTTTCAACCTTTTCAACATATTTTTCCCTCGCTGTGGTGGTCTGACACACCTTCCTCTACAGAATCCTACTTTGGAGCCCTCTGCAGAACGTATTTGCACATTAGGTGTTTTCTCTTCTCTCCACACAAAGAGGCCGATAGGTAATCAAAAACCTGAGTGCCGTTTGCCTGTGATGATGTTTATCCAGATAAAGTTACACAACCCTTGCAGGCTTATTTATCAGCCTTCCATGGCGCTTTAACCACAGAAGGAGTGGAACATGTTCATTCGGCTCTCACTGGCAAGCTGCACTGCTGCAGACAGGAAGCGCTTTGATATGCAGCGAGTCATTTCAATCTCATTGGGGCGCCGTCACCGCTGTGATAAAACGGTCGTTAAAATGAGGAGGCTTGGTGTAGGTGGAGCTACAGGTGGAGCATGGTTGGAGAAATGACTCTTTTATCAGCACTAAAGTGGCTAGTGATCGATGAGGCGAGATTAAACAGGCGCCGACGCTGGCTACGCCTGAGAGACCTGGGGGGACTTGGCAGAATGGCTTTTCAGTGTGTTGAAGCTCCCACATGGCAGATCTGGTGTCCAGGTTCAGCTCAGGACAGAAACAGAGGTGCCTGGGTTCGCTCACTCTTCACCAGAAACACCTCAGGGACAGAGATGAAAATGTCCGATTTTGTGTGAGGCACTGGAGGTTGGCCAGGTCTACTTCAAGAAGGAAAGTTACCTTATTCTTTTATCTTTTTTTTAACCTTTCTGCTGCCAAACTTCTGTATAAATCTGAATTAATACACTTCTTGCTGAGGAGTTTCCAAAATAGATTCAGGAGGGGCCGTATTAGCCGTCGCTGTGTGATGCTACCAGTAAAGTTCCAAATTCCCCCTCTAATTATAGACATAGAGCTAAAACAAGCTGTTGTCACTCTCCCTCTCTCTCTCGTTCTCACTCTCTCTTTCTCACTATCTTACCAATTCAGTAACAAAAAAAACCTTCAATCAGGAGCCAGTGTAAAGTAATATTTCAGCAATCAAATTGCAGGGACTCAAAAAAGTGTCCCTAGCAGCCCTTTATAAAGGCAACCCTAGGGTCATTTCAGTGCAATGTCCCCGTCCTCTGTTACAGCTAACTTCTCCATCTGGTCTCCCCTGCAGGCTAACAAGCAGGACAGCTAATGTGTAAAATGCATCCATATGGAAAATGGCTGCCAATCTTTATATATTATACATCAAACTAATGTTATGTGGTTACGGGTCATTCTAACCGGTGATCATGCTTTAAAATAAAATACAAATGATTATTACTTCTGGGACCAAAGTTGTCAAATTAGCTTGTTAATCTTCTGTGTGGCATCATTGAAGGTCAAACTGTATTGCCTCTTTGACCAGGTCACAGTCACGGTCATCCTCATTTGGATCCAGTACTCTAAGTTAACTCTTACTCCGCACCCACTTTAGCCTTTAAAGACCTCTGGGTGAACCACGCTCAGCTAACAAATCACCTCTACATCACTGCAAACTAAATGACTAACCTTCACTGATTGGATCTTCTGCCAGATCTTTGGCTAATGAGATTAGGGAGAAGGGCAGGGGGAGGGGCTACCCTGGACCAGTTCCAACTCGTTCTCATAACCCCGCCCTGTGTAGGCCCAGGTCAAGGTGAAGGTGTCTGTATCTACATCACGGAGGAGGGGGAAGCCTGGTAAGAGGACAGTATTAACTTCTGGCCTTCAAAGGTTACAGAACACTGATCAGTCAATGTGTCAGCAGTCCTGCAAGTTATGTGTATGTCTCTTCTTCAGAAGCACACAAACACCATTGTGTATTAGGAGTAAGAGGCTAAGGCCGAATCCCAATACTCCCCCTTACCCCTTACCCCTTACCCCTAGCCCTTAGTTTACCCCTAGCCCTCGAAACTGAGGGGTACATTACATTTACATTTATTCATTTAGCAGACGCTTTTATCCAAAGCGACTTCCAAGAGAGAGCTTTACAAAGTGCATAGGTCACTGATAATAACAACAAGATAGCCCCACAGCATTGCGGGTAGTCAAAAACAAGAAGTACATATTGTGAACAACCAAAAAATAGTGCTAAAGGGAAGAAACCATAAGAGCATGTAGTTAAACAAGTTAAATTACACAACATTAATCTCTAAGTGCAGGTGTACCTGTAGAAAAACAATAAAAATAGGATTAACTAAAATAGAATACAACAGTTTAAACCAGCTACCACTAACCAACAAGAGCAACAGTCTAAGCAAGAGTCATTGTGATCCTTGAGGAGACTAGCGTTGGGTTCAGCAAACCATTCCTAAGTACCATTGTACTCCCGGAACAAGTGCGTCTTGAGCGTTCTCTTGAAGGTGGAGAGACAGTCCGTGTCTCTGATGGAGGTGGGGAGTTGATTCCACCACTGGGGTGCCAGGCAGGAGAAGAGCTTGTGCTGGGACCGGGCGGTCTTGAGAGGTGGGACCACCAGGCGGTTGTATGAAGAAGACCGTAGGTGGCGGGTGGGGGTGTAAGGCTGCAGGAGAGACTTGATGTAGTCGGGCGCAGTCCCGTTCACTGCTCGGAAGGTCAGTATCAGGGTCTTGAATCTGATGCGGGCCGTTATGGGTAGCCAGTGGAGGGAGATGAGGAGCGGGGTAACGTGGGAGCGTCTGGGTAGATTGTAGACCAGGCGTGCCGCTGCGTTCTGAATCCTCTGAAGAGGGCGGGTTGCGCATGATGGGAGACCGGCGAGCAGCGAGTTGCAGTAGTCCAACTTGGAGAGGACAAGTGCTTGGACAAGCAGCTGGGTAAGGGCTACATATCCATAAGAAATGGGACGCCACTTGGTTAGGGTACGTCATCTGGCACGTACGATATCTCCAAAGCAAGTAGTGTTATGCACTGATATCAAACGAAGCTCCCGATCTTACTTGGTTTTAAGGGGTGCATACCTCTTCGTCTTAGCACTACCCCTAGCTCAGAAAGAGTATTGGGACACCATTAGCTCTCACGGGAACGCGCAAAAGTAAGGAGAAGGGGTAAGGGGAAGGGGGAGTATTGGGATTCGGCCTAAGACCAAATTGTAACATTTGCTAAAATGTTGTCTTCGCGTATTTCAGTGGTGAGGTACACTGGACATGATGAGGAACACCCCTTCCCCGACCTTCTCTCCTCCCCACTCTCTTCCTCTCCCTCACCATCTACCTCTCCCTCCCCACATCCTGTACCTCTCCACCCCCCAAAACAAAGGCCAAACCCTATTCCTCTGCCACTCCCCCGCTGCCCCCCCCGCCACCAAACACTCTCCCTGTCCCCCAGACTGGCAGCGAGGTATACATCAGAGAGTTATCCGAGTTAAAAGTTTCAGTAGGGCTCAGTGAAATAAAGTGGCTTTTTAATTACTGGAGAGAGGCCATTAGCAGCCCTTAGCCCATTCAGCCCACTCTAGCTGGAGCCAACAGCTCTACAGTGGAGCAGCAACCAGCAGGGAGCCCATCTAGCAGACACCAGGAGAGGACATGAGATGTTGAAATGGATAGAGAGAGAGAAAAAGAGAGAGGGGGGGGGAGAGATTCTCGTTAGCACATTTTTTTTACAAACTATTTCAGATTCACTTTACTTATTCTTCTATATGTAGTTCGTACATTGATGTTTAACATCCCCTCAATTGTGGGGCTTAAATGGAGCAAACAGGAAGGCAGACCATAAACAACAAAAGCAATTTGCTTAAGCTCCTTTCCTGGGAATTTCATAGCCATTAAGGTGTCTGAGTTATTGGGTTGGTTCTCAGAATTCACAGCCTTCATGGATGCACACCCTTTTCTCTGTTCTAAATCCTTTCAAATATTTCCTTTTTTTCAAATCCATCCTTTTCTTCTTTGAACATTTAAATATTAACTTCTGGTGTTTCTTGGAAGTGCTTGTGTTTCATGTTTGATGGGCTTGACAGGTTTAGCTATACTTTTGCATTCCGTTCCTTCCAGCATTACTTTTTGACATAAACTGCAGCTGAACTTGTTTTTTAAGTTCAACTGACACGCAAGTCCTCTCAATGCAGACACGTGGTAAACACGTCAGGGGAAAGCAAACACTTTGTTCATACAAAAGGCCAGTGTCGTCGCACCGAGGGGTTGTTTAACAAAGGAAAATTGCGAATGATGGACGGGTTCGTGGGGCGTAGGTAGGCGTAAGACTTTCTTAGCATCACATGAGTTTAGCAGTGTTGGGCCTAGCGAGTGTCACCACGCCTGAACAGCAACTTTCACCCACAGTGGGCAGGCAACCTTGTCAGGCTGTTTGATGGGCAATGGTAAAGATAAATACACAAACGGCAAGAGACATAGACAGCCTAGCGAGGTGTGGGGCGACAACACCACAGGGGGCCATGGGTTGACCTTTCAAGGGCAAAAGACAACACACTTGTCTTACTTTACCCAGGCCATCCTGTCAGAACCATTTTTCGTACTCAGTGAAGTCTTTAAGGGCGGCGGAAGTGTTTCTGAAGAGGAGTTAAAAGGTGAACGACTGAAACTTCGAACAACCATGCCAAACTTCAAAAGACAAAAGTGTCAGTCGCTGGCGAGTAAAGAGGGTACCTACAGATGTTACAGGCACACCTGCTTCCTCAGTGGAATGAGCTTTTTGAACTCCCCATCATAACTCTTTCATGCGCAAGCTTTGAAAAATGTACGTACACCTTACAAAACCCACTTTGCATATTTAATTTAGGTTCTGAGGGATGACACTTTTCTATGCAAGCAGATTGCAGAACTACAAGAGTCTCTGGTCTGTCATCTCAGCTGTGTTAACGACTGAGGCCATTTCTGGCTCTGGGGCACAATAGCAGTGCAACTGAGTCTAATCTCTCATACAAACAGGTCTTCCCATATGAGGTGAGCTGGAGGCCAGGGGGGTGTTGGACAAGTATGTCCACCAGCAGTTGAATGCCTGTTGTGAGGAATTTATCACCATGGCAGTGCTGTGTCTGCCCAGTGCCAAGTCCACGGTCCTTGGCCACTGCCCCACTTGGCATGAGCTCCCAGTTTTCTTTTTCAGCCACAGACAAGCGGCACGGACAACAGGTCTGGTCGGATCTGTGGCTAGCAGCACAACTTACCTTTAACATCAGAGGGCCTCCTCTGAGGACATGACTGGATGTGGTCACACAACAAGCTCCCAGAGTCCTTCAGAGTCTCCCCGGCATCCTTTAGGCCAAACTGTGTGAGCCAGGCTTGTGCTTATACTCATCTGTCTAATTATGGGAGCCCTTAACCTGTTTCAGACATAGGCACTGCACAGTTCTGCATACACACGCCATCTCTCTCTCTCTCTCTCTCTCTCTCTCTCTCTCTCTCTCTCTCTCTCTCTCTCTCTGTCTCACACACACACACACACACACACACAACTGCAGACATACACTTTCTCTCACTTTTTCTCTTTCACTCTCTCTCTTACTCACACACATGTACACATAAGCGCACAATTTGCTACAGTGGGTGAAGAGCACTCGAAGGTTACGTAAAAGCAGCCTTTTGAGCAACAAGGAACAGCTTGTGAGGACAGTCTTCATTTCAAATGCTGTTCCTGCAATAACCCCTCAAGCACTCTCTGCCTGAAGTATCTTCCATCAGAGACACTGACTGTCTCCCCACCTTCAAGAAAAGGCTAAAGGCTTTTAGCTCCTTGTTCCGGGAGTACAACAATACTTAAAACATATTTGTTGGATCCAATGTAAGTTTATTTCCTCCAGGAACACAATGACACTTTTTGAGGGACTTGTTGCACTTGTTGGTTAGTTGTAACTTAACCAACCGATTGAACTACTTGTACTCGTTGTAAATTAGAGTATTGTTACTTACTTTCCACATGTACACTCTTGCACTTTTGAGGTTCATGTTGTTTATTTTGTGTGTTCAAATTGTTCAAATTCAAATGATACAAAATAAATGATAAAATGCAACCCAATCATATTCTATCCTATTCTAATCTATGAGGGAAACCCACACGAAAATGCTCAGTTTATTGCAGTTATGACTTCCAACATTACACACTGTATTGATTTTGAATGCCTATTTACAGAAAGCTATGGGAACTAGGTGGAGGGATATGCCCAAGAGATGCCAGTTAATTCAGATGATTTTAAACAGTTGCATTGAATGATTTAGAATCTATTATTAGCCACTATTGGCTTCCACATTTGCTGCCATCAACAATTAGGCTACCATGTAATTAGATGATATGGCTATTACCACACGCACACACACACACACACACACACACTTGCAGGTATAAAGACTGCAGTAGCTAACGTCAGGGAGGATGAAGATTAGAGGAGCAGATGTGTCATTGCTGCCCAGGTCACAAGCCTAATCTGCTAGCTCCTCTCTGTGACATCCAGTATCACGCTCCTCACATTCTCTCTCCTCCCATCCAGAATCCCGCTCCTCTCATCCAGTATCATGCTCCTCTCCTCAAGTATCACATTCCTCTCCTCTCTCCTCTCCTCTACCCTCTCCTCTCATCCAGTATCATGCTCCTCTCCTCTCATCAAGTATCACATTCCTCTCTCCTCTCCTCTCCTCTCATCCAGTATCACATTCCTTATCTCTCTCCTCTCATCTTCTATCATGCTCCTCTCTCCTCTCATCTAGTGTCATGCTCCTCAAGTCTCCTCATAACCATGGCAACAGCCCATAGTGCCATCCTCAAAGTCAACAGGTCAAAGTTCAGAGGCATTGCTATCTCAAGGGAATAGGTAATGTGTTGTCCTTAAGGACTGTGTGTACTCCAATCATTTGCTAAAACGATGAAAACAGTGTTTGATACAGTGATTGTCAGTACCATGTTAACTGTGCCAGTGAGATAAAGACGGAAAGCTCTTTGACAATGCCATGTTTGTCTTACTATAAGAAAAGGATATCCTTGCCGTGTGCCAAGGCTCAACATTGATTTAAGAGGACAGGATGTAATGTGATTTACTAGTGCTTAAGCCAAGTAATTACCTGTGCACAAGGAGAAGAACAACTTGGTACAAGTACGCAGGCTTAGCCCTAAGTATAACATTGGTTAGAGGTTACATTTACATGGACTTCAAAAGGACAATTCCTCTGAAGAGAAGGGACAAGAACGTCCATTTCAGTATTAAGGTGACCTGGCTGATATTGTTCTCATTCAAGGTGTTCCAGTCCTTTGGAAATGAATTAAATGCTGTACTGACTGTTATGATGGCTAAGAGAGGTTATTGCTGGGAAATGGTAATTAACTTCATGGTAGAAGCTTCCTTCGCCCGTTCAAGGACGTTCCCCTTGACAGGAAAGACACACTCCAACAGATGCATTGCCAGTCTGCTGACATCTGCCTGACATCTCTCATGAACTCTTTGAAATCCATCTGGATAATCTCTTGCACTTTTCGAACTTTGATTAAAAGTTAATGAGCTCACAAGGAGGAGAATGCAAAGCATGATGAGAATGCCTACCAAACATCCCCTCAGCTAAATACTGCACGTGTTTCAGTAGAGTGTTTGAGGGGTGTTTAGTGGGTGGACTTACTAGTGAGTGGGTGGCCCAATAAGGAATGACAGGTGTAAAGGATGGTCTAAAGTCCTTCTGGTTTACGATAAATGTCCAGTATGTATGTCCTCAATTAGTGAATGTCAACTCAGGGTCTGCCGTTTCCTGGAGATTATTATCGTCATTCTACAGGCTATTTAAGCCATTTAATTCATACAGTTATGCAAGTGACTGGACCTGAAGACCAACAGTTTAGCACATATTAAGTGATAGACAAATACAGCATGTTTGTTTCTGTTGAATGTCCTGTCCTTTGTCTTTTGTAAATGTTTTCCATTGTTGCTTTTACCTGTCCCAAGGTCAGCTACAGCCACAGAGGCAGTAAGCTTGTGACAATGAGGTCATTGTTTAAAAGATGTAAGAATCTGACAACCCAGCAACCTAGTGACATCCAGGAACAAGTTATCTCACTTCTAAGTTATGTTTAGATAAAGGTTTCTGCAGATATTCTCAAGTTCCAAACTTGTATTGGCTTTCTTTAGAATAAGCAGTTTATACCTCTCCACTGTCAAATAAACTAAATGGTTGGTAAATATGATCCTCAGTGCTCAAAATGCATTCTGGACTACTTATAATGCCAACTGAATTCTACAGTAATGCAGCAATCTTCAAATTAACAGAAGATTGCTTTTCATATTTTTAATCCGTTTACAAAGGCTGTCAGGCATTTTGGATGGGCTTCAATTCCAATCTCTTGGACCAATTCCCTACTTTCTATCCGGGGAATTCCAAAGCACCTATAGACATGCCTAAACATAAATTAGGTTACCTGATATGCCCAAAATAATAATAACCATGGTTAGCTAGGACTTTGTTTTCAAATGGCATATATTACAGCAGCTGTGAATAGAAAAAATATTAGAAAAATTGAAGTTTCAAATTCCAAAAACATGGTAAACTTGATTATCATAATGAATCGATACAAATAAACTGTGCGGGTGGTTATGAGTTTAGGCTACTCTACTGTAGCCCACAGGTCACTGTAATCAAAATACACACAAATTCTACAGTAACAGTGGGCGTTAAAATGACCTGTCATTCATGTGTCACAGGGTACACACATTCCTCACAGTATTGGTAGAATGGTAAAGACTTTAATCTTTTCTCGTTCTCGATAGGACAGCATTCACGCCAATCACAGCTTTTAGCAACGTAGTGACAGATGAGTGTGGAAAAAACAAAAACAATCCGTGCTAGCAGCCATCTTACGTACAGTCTGCACAAGGCGAGGGAATGAGATATCCGCTGGAACAGTTTAAGGAAAATCTATTCCTTTTTTTCAAGGATACTCGATTTTACGACACCGTAACTGAAGATATTTGTGGCAAGTCATTTTGCTGACGCATTTGTTAATTTTTATCCACATCTCCTGTTTAAGCGCGCCAGGAAACCGACTCCAAACAAGCCCGTTCACTAGCATGGAAGCTAGCTGGAAAGCGATGGATTCGTGGCTGCCATCATCAGCGTAGCTATCTTCTTAGCCACACAACCCTATCAGGAGGATGGACTGTGGTGTATGTTCACTGAGGGGCGCTAACTGTAGACTATGATTTTTTGAGGTGCAATTTATTTTGAACACGGTCAGATGTGTGTGTCCTGGACAGTGTTTGAACGATTGGAATTCAGACAACCTTCTGTCAGCTTCCCTTCAGATTGATCGCGCGTGATTTGGGAAAAGTGGAATGTTGATTGCATGAAACAAGCGAATGGAAATTTCAGCATTCAAGCAACTCGGGTGTCCTGCTAAATCGTAAATTACTAAATGCAGGTAGAAAATCGTAATCTGTAAGCAATGCCAATAATCCTGGACCTATGCAAATACGAGTAATGGTAACGGTGATGCTATCAATGTCCAGTCGGACGAGGCTTGTATGTTGTTGAGTGACCTGGATACATCCACTCAATACATTGCATAAGACAGTAAAGCAACTTCACCAGGCAGCCGTTGTACATTTTTTAGGCCATCCCGAAACTTTGAATGAATTATGAGTATGAGTACAACGTTGCATTGTGTGTAGGGAACCACGGAGTTAGAAAGTACACTAGGTAACTGCTTAGCTACCAACTGGACATCGGCATTATCTACAGTTTTTTTTTCTTTCTCTCTGGGGATATTTTGTATCACAGAGACACGATTCATTGCTACAAACTGAGTTCAACACGCCAAGAATCGCAACGAGGATGTTTTCAAAAGCTCCATGTGGCTGGCTGATCTCTCAATCAGTCATCTAATGCTACTGCTATAAAAAGGTACTCTTGATAGGTTGGACTTTAATCCCAGGGAATCGCGGCTCCAGGATTTAATCTAAATAAAGAGTTTTTGTATTGGATCGACAATGGGATCAGCAACAAAACTGGCATTCGGCGTTTTTCTCATCTCGTGTTCTTCAGGTGGGTCGTCAGATATGTACTTTGTACAATTTTAAAACGTTGATTGCATGCTTCAGTCATTCCACCTATACGCTGTACTGATTATTTCCTAGGGGGCGGGGACAGTTCGTTCAAATGCATTGCTCTTTAATTTAAAATGTTTTATTGTATGGATGATACGCACTACTATTTATATATATATATATATATATATATGTTTTAATCCTGTTTTATACAACATGTCTTGTCTGTAAACTAACAAAGGGTTGCATACTGGTCCCTTCATATAGTAGACCGAGGCCTATGCAAAGCCCAAGCAGCGTGTTCATTTAACGGGGTAGAGGGAGAGTATATATAATGCATACGGCGCTATGATTAATGCATTGTGGGCTTTGCATGCGATGTCAAAGGTGATGCATATTTAAACAGGATGATTCTAAATGCAACTCATCTCGGCCACCCTTAGATTCTCATAAGTATAAGATGCATAAGACTCAAGTACAAAAAATCACGGATCGAACACTTGTCTATTCACGTTAAAGCCCTGTAACTGGACACTATATCACACACGTGACAAATGTAGATGTTGACCTGTCCTAACCTAACAGTGATTTCTCTATTGCTGACTACCTCAAACCAAAATTCTCCCTCTTCTCATAGCTTTCTCTTTTTTTTCTTGATCTATAACTATCAGTCTATAAAAGTCCCCCCACAACTGTACCAAAGCAACAACAACAAAAATAATGTATGGTCTTGTAGTGAAAGCTATACATTGTCAGTTTCTGTGTCACTGGAGTCTACCCTGATAGGAAGTCTTCCATCTGTGCTTATCACTCTTCACACCATACTACTTTCTTTGCACAGGGTTCAAAGACTTGAAACATATCCTCGGATTCAGAGCTCCCTTTACTTATCATTAGTGAAAGTGGATTGTGAACTGGGCCCAATAATCTGCACGGAAGATTTGATCAATCTGCTGGTTTCCCCCTAGGCACAACCTCCCTTCCAATGCTGGGGTTTGACCTCAGCAGAGAATGAATGTCACATTCCTCCCCTCTGTGTTACTGTAGTGGATCGACGCCGGGGTTATTTTGAGGAAGTGGCCATTATTCAGAGCTAGCGCGTCGGCAGTTTGGAGGTTGTTTAGGCCGTTGTTGATAAGCCTGGCCTTTGGAGTTTGTGGCATCGTAGGGGGAGGTTTGTGTGTGTGTGCGCGCACACGAAGACTGACAAAAAGATCCCCATGGGTTCTTAGCAGGAGGAAAAAGGAGAGTAGTTGGCTGTCCTGGAAATACTCCACATGAAGGGATGGGTTGTTATGATCTGCAGTTTTAAAGACTAACACACATGGGGAGAAAGGCAAGATATGTCCTTCAGATATTGTTAAAGCGTGGTGGCTGCTGTATGCACCAAAGCACGCTTATTATATATATATATTCTTCCCTCTCCATATGCACCCTTTGTGGCTCCAAAAGAAGGTTTAACAACTTACCGAGGCATTAGAGGTCTTGACGTGATCAGCAGAGATTTCCAACCTTATGAAGCATGTTCCCAAAGGTCAGGCCTGGATTTGTCTGCCCTCTCTGCCTCAGCACGTAAAGACCAGGGTCATCTTCATCCCCACCAGTTCCAGGCAGGGTATTTAATCAGACATCCCAGCTGGAGACCATTAGAGAGCCACTCCATGTCTGTCACAAATCCTCCCACCCCCCAAAACATTTTTGTATTTTTTTATGTAGCAGAAAGATAATAGCGTACTAAACCCCATTTCCATCTTTTGGTTCACTCACAAAGCAATCCATACCGATGGTAGCTTAGAAACCCTTTAATGCATTAGTTGAACTGCACGTTTATGAGGGATTAGGGTGATCTGTACAATGCATAGGACCGTGATGTCATTCTCAAGGGGGCCACATATGTTCTTATCTGTCAGTGGCATAACAAAGGGGGTGTCATTAATCTCTTTTTGAAAAACATAATTGATATTTTTTGGGGTGGCTGAGGGGAGCTTTTGTTTTTATTGAGTTGATACCCCTGTTGTTTTTCCTAGTGTCATCAACACAAATGAATACCATTACTCAACAGACAAGCCAAGATGAGCCTGGATGTCAAGGTGGTAGTTGTATTCTGAAGGGGCCAGGACCAGCTGGTTTTCCAGCTGAATTTGCTCGCAGGACCTTAGCTGTTTCACATGTAAATTTCCCCACACATCGCACAACAAAAGCCCACCATCCCGCCCTGGCCTCCTATCCTTCTGAATTGTAAGCAGTCCTCCTCTAAAGCTATAATTATCTTATTACCTTGGTGGCTTTTACAAGTGGGGCTTTTAGAAGAACACAATTAGAATGTGTATTGCTCATTAACGAGGGGTTTCTTGGTCAAATTGGGTGAAGACGCCCTTCATTATAACACCCTAACCTTATAAGCTGAGCAGAGCAGTGGCACCATGGTCTATTCTCAATGTTGTTGACATCTGTTAATTGAGTTAATGACACCAGCCAGAGAGCAGGGTGAAGTCAGGTCCTGTTGTGATTTGTGTTCCTAACTGCCCTCCCTTGCTTAAGGCCCCGTCACACCATAACATTCTGGGCGACGTTCTATGACGTTAGAGGAAATGTTGCTAATCGTCCATGGTCACTGGTATAGCGCCAGAAGAGCAGTGTGTGAACGCTGGTGATGCTGATAATCGGCGGTGATCGGCGGAGAACGCTGGTCCCCAAAAAAGTTTTGAACATGCTCAAAAGTTCTCATGGAGACCAGCGTTCTTCAACGTTTAATTGTAAACGCTGGAAACGCTGAAGAACATTTGTGGAACGTTTGACTAACGTTGCACGCATTTGGCTATCGCTACTAGTTGTTACCCCAGCGTTACTTGGTTGTTATTCATCGTTTGCTTCGTTTTCATCGTTACTTGGTTGTTATTCATCGTTTGCTTCGTTTTCATCGTTTGCTTTCGTCACACGTCTTTGCGACCCAGTGACACGTGATCACACGCTAATAGTTTTCAGGGCTTACTTGGTTGCTGTTACACGCTTCTCATGCATCAGCCCCGCGCTAGTAATGCGTTATAGTCACACGTTAGTCATATGCCAGATGTGTCCACCTCGCCCTAGAACGCTCAAAATTGAACGATTAGAACTTTCAGAGAACGTTTACCAGAACGTTATGGTGTGACGGGGCCTTAAGACAAGTGTATTCCTTGGTGGATATAGGGATTTTTACACATGTCGATTATTTTATTCACGCTCAGGATCCTTCTTTCATCCTGTCTAATATCAGCGGGTGAACATGCCTCAACAAGATTCATTAATGGGACTCTGCTGTAGCCCCGTCTGCATTATCTAGCCACCTGCACCAAGCCCTCATCTCATGGTCAGGTAGTTTCCTGTGGCGTGTTTTCTCTCCCACAAGCTGTAAGGGTCCACCCCTATGTCTGAGAGTAGAATCGCTTGACCGGAAAAATACCTGGTTATGTTGTCAACTAAACCACCATTCCACTACTTGCATGCGAAAGAGTTGCCACAACAACAACACAAGCAGCAGTACAGTGGGCATTTTTGTTGTTGTTTTAGATCGTTATCAGGACTCCAAGAAGGTGCTCGATAAAAGTGTTAGTCTGAACTGGTTTCAAAGATGGAAAGCCATCAAATGTAATTGTAGGAATGAGCTGTGTGTTTGGCCTCTTAATGGCACACATTTGGGTTTAAAGTGCCAACCTCATCCCAGGACTATTGCTTTTCTCTTCTGTGTCTTGTGGTTCAGGCAGAAGGACTCAGTATAATATTTACTTGATACTTTATTTCACATGGTGCAATACATGATTGTAATACTTCATACGTAATTTGGCATAACGGTTCTGCTCGCCGCGGCTCCCTGCTGCACCCAACGGAGACACCGCCTCGACATCCGAGCAGCGACGCATTCCTACCTGCGAAAGGTAACACAGAACCAAGGGTGGAGGCCTGGGAGGCGGAGGCAGCAGATTAAACAGAGCATCCCGTGGCACACTAAGAAATGTGGAGTGCAACGATAACCTGATTAAATAGCCCGCCAAGCTAAGAAGTTGTGCCCCGACTGCGTGATATGACGAGTTGCTAATGATGCGTTAAGTCTCCTATGTCCTGCATGAACCAGCTCCACTTGTTTTTCAACAGCCAATATAGTGTTGCAGGTCCTAGCATCATGAGTACATTAATTATTTATATTATCCAGTTGGTGCCGAGTTCACCTTAGAAAATACATGCGCAGATTGTTCTCAGGTGATTTACTCAATACTCGTTTGATTCCTCAGGTCTGTGAGAACATTCTGTTCATTTTTAGGCCTTGTTGGCCTAAAGGCTTTTGGCCAGAGCTAGCATGGAATTTTAAGCGCTCAGCAGATCCAGCATGTCTCCACTTCCACCAACCAGGCCAATGCAGGACAAGCATATGGAAGGGTTCTGTGGATTGATATACATCCACAAGAGGAAATGAGCAATGTACCTTCTAAATGCAAAACCATTTAAGCTGAACTACTCCAAAGGATGTCAAGATGTTGGCTTATGTTACGTGTGAAATTTTTTGTCCTGCTGCTGATGAGCCAGTCCGGAGAGTCCCTAAGACTGCCAGGGTTTGTCCGTTCTCAGAAATGGCTCATTGTGGAGAATAATTTGGAGAGATCTTAATCTTGACTGGAATGTCCAGCGGCCTCTCAGATCCAGCTCAAGTTACACTGCTCATCTGTCCGGAGCACTGCTGGAACGTCCATGTACCTCCACCAGCAACTAGGTGGTAAACATGCCCAGCTTCACCTGGAACCTCCACCAGCAAGCACCACCAGTTTCAGCTGGAACCCCCTTCCTAGTCCAACCCTCCTGCAGCATATTTTACAGTGAACGTTGAGCCCGTTGGGGCCTATGAGCAACTCAGAAAGTAGGCGTTTACTCTGTCAGTGTCGAGCAGCCAACATGCGTCATGGCTGTTCAGTAGAATTCCCTTGAAGCAAGGTATGCTGAATCAAGGTAATCTGGAGGTCAAAGTACTGAGAGAGATAAATGACAGGCAAAAGTTCAACGGGATCTTTCTGAAGACCTGGTCTACCTGAACCCTTGGGTGTTTAATTCCCTCCAGTGTGCACGTGTAGCCTCACGTTTCCAACTCCTTTCACTTCATCAAATTTCAAGCAGGTCAAAAATTGAGATTCTTGGCCGTTTGGTGCCATGTACCTTTGCTGCACTGTATGTGTTGGAATGGGACTTTACAGTGGAGAAAATAGACTTTAAAGTAAATGTGCTCAACCATGTCTGTAATCAAATTTGTGTTGTGGGTAGTGGCGCTATTTTTAACATTTCACTTGTTGGGGAGTGCTTCTTGCACTGTGGGGTGCAGAACAAGAGAAAGTGTATTGCTCCCCCTCACCCCCCTTCATCTAATCCTGGCCAGGGCTGGACAAGATAATCAGTCTGCAACAGACTTGATGAGCTGGCAAAGTGGGGCTTTAAGCTGTCTTTGCTCAGGCCCGTTATGCTACAATCATAAAATAAAAAAGCGGGGGACAGTCTTCAGTCAAAGCACTCACACAAAATCCTGGTTTGTCCTCTGGTTAAATAATTTTGGCATTTTTAGTTTTCATCCCCAATTATGAAGCTGGCCCAGAAAACAGTGTTTAAACAATTTAGCAAGAAGCTCTGGTTCTTTTGATAAAATCTTTCATTTCAATTGGCAAACAGCTGAGTTATTTTGGAGCAAATTGGAAAGTAGTTGTATTTATCCCTTATTCACCTCAGAATGTGTAATGTCTGTCAACCAACCACGTCTCACAATTCCACAATGATAAATACATTAATTGTGACATTTGATCAAGGGGCCTTTTTGTGAGTTCTGTTTTAGCGTCTGGGTCAATTTGTCTTTTTTTGATTTGTTGGCCCAGATCTGTTATCCTGTGAAGGAGATCTCAATGCCTGATGCTGCATCTTGAGACCCGTCTTCCTTGCACCCCGGCCTGGCAGTGACAGGAATTCCAGCAGATACTCTGTAATCCTGATAATAGCGACTTGTGTCTCCAGAACTAATCCTTTGGATTTATACCCACTGAGGGGCAATTAGCAAATTAATTCCCCCAAAATAATTTTCTTCCTCCTTGCCGCTATGTACTCCACTGCACCATTTGTTTCCTAACGAGGCGTTCTTTTTGTCTTTGTTTGTGTTTCTCTGAAATGAATATGAATGAAAATGCGAGGGCTGATTTGGACCGGGTCCACGAGTGCTAGAGAATGAATCTAAATGCACTTATCCTTGCAGGATGCAGCTCCCGGGCTGTTCCAGTGCATATATCCACTACACTACTCTGGTGCCTTCAGATGTTCTGAACATGTTTACAATGTGCTGCTGCACAAGGGTTTAGCTCTGAACCATTAGCCTGGACAAAACAATCTCTCTTCAGGCTCAGTTACTTCTATCGAAGCTCATCAGAGAGCTGGTAGTTAACACCGCATGATGAACACGCCAGCCCCTGGGAGCCCTTGGAAATGCTAATGGGGGTCATCGTATCCCCCAGTCCAGTTGTTCTGGCACGTGCAGCAATATTAAAGAGCTTCATCTCCCTCCCTCGCTCGTTTCCTTGGCGCCAACTGTCTCCTCTCAACCTGCATGACCAGTTCTAGAGCCCTGGCCCGGGGCTTGGATAGTCCTATGCTGGCACTGCGTAGCTCATAATTGATAGTCAGCACAAGCATGGTTGTAGGTCTTCCTCCCTGTCGTACACTTGTGGAATGAGGAACTCTAGTTTTCAGTTTATTTTTATGTAGGAGTATTATAAACCTGAGTCAAGTAACTGACAGTCACCTTTTAGCCTCCCACCCCCATAACAAGTGGTACTAGGCTGGATAGAATACATTGTCTACACATGCACAAAAAGAACTCATCAGATGTCCACAACAGTTGAACTATCTCTCTGTGTGTGTGTGTGTGTGTGTGTGTGGTGTGTGGGTGTGTGGGTGTGTGGGTGTGTGGGTGTGTGTGTGAACTGTGTGTGTGTGTGAACTGTGTGTGTGTGTGTGAACTGTGTGTGTGTGTGAACTGTGTGTGTGTGTGAACTGTGTGTGTGTGTGAACTGTGTGTGCCAGGTACCCGTTTGTAGTTGCATATCTGCGGCTTTGCTTTTACAAGTGTTGTCATTGTCAAACCCCACCCGCCTCATCCTTTGACTAAGTAAGCCTGTTTTGTTGGTCAGTGTCACCACTTGAGTTTTTGAAAGGGTTTAACCACAAAACCAGCTCTTGTTGTTCTTAAACCATATGGTGCCTCCAGGCGATGTTTTGCTTCTGAAATGTAAAATCCTCTCATTTTGTTTAGATTAAGATTTAAATCTCAAGGATTATATTCCATAAGAGAAATTATTTAGTTTGGCCTTTTTGGTGTTGGAGATAAGGCGTATAAGTTTTCTGTAAGCAGTAGTTAGGCCCTCAGTCATAGATGAATAGGTTCGGGTTTGACAGAGTTGTTTGAGTAACTTGTAGTAAGCTTGGAGAATGTTATTTCACCCTCAGCTGTTTGCTGTTTTCACTGTTTCGGTTGTGAGGGTGTTCAGTGTTTCCCACAGATTAGAAATCTAATTGTGGCGGGGAGGGGTGGGGGTTGTCAGACGGGGGGGGGGGGGGGGGGGGGGGTCGTAATATTTCCTTCGTTAATAATTCGTTACACAGTTAATTTGTTAATAATTTGTTACATTAAATATTAATCCAAAATGATTCACACCTTCACAAATTAACAACAACTAACATATCATTTCTGCATTATGCATGTAGCAACGCTAGTGCTAAACAACTATTTAACTGGTCGGCTCCATGACGCCGAGTAAGTAGCTAGCTCTTGAGACTTCTCACCAAAAGAACGAAGGGGAAACTTCGAGTACTGTAAGTCGCTCTGGATAAGAGCGTCTGCTAAATGACTAAATGTAAATGTGAGTAAGGTACCTAGCGAAAAGTAGCCTCAACTTTCCTCGACTTTTAGCTACGGCACTAATGCTGAAGGCTCGCTGATATAGCTGTCGGTCTTACTAGAACGGCATATGTACTGTATGCATTGTTGCTAACGTGTGCTGATGTTGTGACTGTGTGCATATGTGGGAAAGACGCATCAGTAACAGAGAGACGGAGGGAGAGCGGGGGAAAAGAAATGCAGCTGAACGAATATGCTCCGTGTTTTAACCTAAATAGCTATAAAAAAAATGTTTACGATACGCAATGTGTGGCGGCCGGTGTTGATTCTGTGGCGCACCGCCACAAATTAGTCTATGTGTGGGAAACACTGGTGTTTCTGTTGGCTCCTGGGCCAGTTCATCCCCATGTGAATTAGTGGTTGGGGATCTTTTTAGGACCTCACGATTTGATTCAAATTGATTCTTGGAGTCGAGATTCAATTAAAATCAATTCCCAATTATTAGTTTTTTCTGACTGAATGTTTTTTCCCCCCACCCGTAATGTGTATCTAAACCTTGGTGACAGTAATAGGGGCATAGGGGATTTGATGTGCTTTTACTTTGAGCCATGTGCATAACTCATGGAACTACTGTTCCACACCTGAACCTAAAACAAGATTCAACAGCACTGGGAATGCAACAGGGAAAATGCTATCAGGTTACCTCTGGACCTGGGCAAATAGTTAATAAATCATATCACGATAAGCCGTTTTCCTACACGGCACAGCCTGCTGTTTGAAGACTGTCTCTCTCTCCCTCCCTTCATCTCTTACTCCCTTCCTCCCTCTATCTTGTGCTCTGTCTCTCTCCCCCCCCCTCTCTCTCTTTCTCCCTCTATCTCTTGCTCTCTCTCTCTCACTCCCTTTCTGTCTTTCCCCCCAGCCTCTTTCCCTCCAGGGGCTCACATCACCACTGGTTAATTACAGGACTACTGTCTGTCGGGGCCATTACACTGGTGACAGACATCTCTGTTAGTGATCACTACTGAGACCTGTGAGGCTCCCCTCACAACTCCCCTTCCCCTTCTTTATCCTTCACCATAGTCAGGGACGCAAGGACGAGGCCTCTACTGGTGTGCGTCCTGTAGTAGAATAGTCTAGAACACTAGGCCATCCTCTAGAGCTGGCTGGGTCTAATGGTGGATGTGGTGCAGAGCAACGGGCCAGTGAACAGTGTTGATCATGCACAAAGTGTCCCTCCTGTGGTACGCTTGGTCACTGGATACGTTTTGCATTGAAAATCTCTTTGTAAAAAAGGATCTGTAACCCAACCTGAAGCTATTTATCCTACCTGACAGTTTGCTTGGGGGGGGGTGGGGGGATTGTTTGGATCCTCGACCATGATCTCTGACCCAAAACCTGCCTCGTCCTCCTCAGGCGCCATCTTGGGCCGGTCGGAGACCCAGGAGTGCGTCCACTACAGCTACAACCCCACGGACTCCGCCGACTTCCGGGGGAACCGCAGCGCCATCGAGACGTGTCACGGCGAGAAGGACAAGCGGCGGCACTGCTTCGCCACCTGGCGCAACGTGTCGGGCGTGGTGGAGGTGGTCAAGCAGGGCTGCTGGCTGGACGACATCAGCTGCTATGACAGGTACTGCTGGAGCCTGGTGCTGGGAGGTGTTCAGGATGATGTGTACTTGTCACGGGAGTATCAGTGTACTAATGTGGGGTGGGTGGGCGTTCTGACTGAAGGTAAAATGTGCCGGACGCAGCATGGTAAATGCAGAGCTGTGATAACCCGTAAAAATATATATTTGTCCTCCTCAGCTACAGATATCGTCAGATCCTCAGTTTGCATGTTGCAAATGGCCTGTGACTCCGTCAGCACAGCAGTTATAGGGTTCGGCACGTTGATATCCACTGCACACGCAGCGCTTTCAAGTGCTTCAGCTTCAGCCCTCTTTAGTTGTGAAAACATGTTATTAAGCGGGGCTGTCCTGCCCCCCCCTCCCCCTCCTCACACCATTCTCAAAAACGCTCGGCTTCTCTCCGTGGCGTGTGAGGGAGCTGCCAGAGTGTGTCTCTGCGCTAGCGTATGAGAGACAGGAGGGCTCTTGTCTCAGTTACCTGGCCGCTCTTGTCTCGGCACGTACAGAAACCTGTTAACCTCCCACCTGCAGTAACCGGATCGATTTGTTTTTGATGCGTGGCATGCCGCCACGTTATTACTCAACTAAGTACAGCAGGTAGCCTGGCAGCAGAGCAGCGTGTCTTCGTGCCCGACATGTAAACAGGCTCCAACCGGCACGCTCCCCCTCGCTTCTCCTTTTACAAACAAATGGTTTGCCGAAGTAAACGCAGCTGCCCGCTCCGGCCTAGTGAGCTTGTTGACGTCTGTTTACCACACGCCACCGAAGGTCAGTTAGCAATCCTAAAAGTGAACATAGTCAACTGACAATAGATCTTCTCCTCCTCCCTTATTTATGTCAACTTCATTGTTATATTCATTTACGGCTCTCTACGCCTTGGCAAGGTTGTAAAGCAGAGAATGGGACTCTGGAGGTGTAATAGTGCGTCAACTGAAATGTAGCACACAAAGATACCTAATGTACAGATGGTGCTTAGCTCCCGAGGTCAGTAGAGTAACTGCAAACTCAGTTGAAAAGTGCAAGTATGACAAACAGTCGTCCAAAGCAAGTAAAAAGAGAGAGGGAGTGAGACTCTAAAAGATAAAGGGGGAACAGAGGGGGGAGGAGAGGGAGAGGAGGGCAGAACGATAGGGGGAGATGAAAGAGGGGACAGAGGGACAAAAAGAGAGTTCCTTTCAGCCAAACGGCCATGGTCAGGGAGGCTGCCATGTTAACGTCATCCTCTGCTCTCTTCTGCAGTGCTGAATGTGTTGAGAAGAAAGAGGCTCCGGAGGTGTTCTTCTGCTGCTGTGAAGGCAACATGTGCAATGAGAAGTTCTTCTTCAACCCAGACCCACAAACGGTACAAAGTAAGTGACCCAGACCCAAAAGCAGTAGTAGTAGATTTAGACTGTGTTTGCGTTCACGAGGACAATATCGAGGGCTTGGAGCAAAAGGGGTGTAGGAGACATATTTGGTGAAAAATAGTTTTCATTTCCATTTAGAAAATGGAATACTTATGGGACGAAAGCTGAAAACATAAAGGCGAAAGTGAAAACGTTCAATTGAGTTTGGAGCAAAATAAGTCATTGTAATCGTTTTATATTATTCTTTTTTTGTGACATCAATTACTTGAAACCTAATCTCTACAAAAGTACAGATTGCTTGAATATGTTGTTTTTAATGAAATAATTACAATCAATCAGAACATTCTGAATATGTCACTTGTGCCACTTTTGCGCCAAGCCCTTGATATGTAGTATGTCTGAATGTGCGCAATGTGTCTCAATGGAGAATGCTCACCTAAACGTGCCGCTGGTATGACAGTAGGTATATGGTAGAATCACGCACACCAGCTCCAAATATCTTTGCATTCAAACTGCCGCTCCTTCGATTAGTTTGATTGATCATTCAAACCTGGGCTGTGTGAGATCGACCTCCTGTCATTGGGCCCTTGGTCAGGGGGAGAGTGGGGTGAGAGGGGGCCCTTGGGCAGGGGGAGAGTGGGGTGAGAGGGGGCCCTTGGTCAGGGGGAGAGTGGGGTGAGAGGGGGCCCTTGGGCAGGGTGAGAGGGGGCCCTTGGGCAGGGGGAGAGTGGGGTGAGAGGGGGCCCTTGGGCAGGGGGAGAGTGGGGTGAGAGGGGGCCCTTGGTCAGGGGGAGAGTGGGGTGAGAGGGGGCCCTTGGGCAGGGGGAGAGTGGGGTGAGAGGGGGCCCTTGGTCAGGGGGAGAGTGGGGTGAGAGGGGGCCCTTGGGCAGGGGAAGAGTGGGGTGAGAGAGGCGTGTGGCGTGCCCTGTGTCTCCGTGCTTCAGGGATTGCTGTGTTTCAGATTACAGGGGCTGATCTGTCCTCCTGTGGAGCTACCAGGCCTCTCTCTCAGCAGAAGGGGGGGAGGGCTCTGTAGCCCTGGGCTGGGGCCAGACCAGTCTGGATGTTCTGGAACTGGAATTACAACTGCTTGCATTGGTGCAGTTCTAGGCTATAGCTAGACCTTTATGTTTTTTTTAAACCTGCCCTTGGTCCATCGTTCAGTGCTAGAAACCTGTTGGGATATCCTCGTCAGGACAGTGAGGCTAGTCTCGGGGGTTACAGGATCGAGGTTAGCCAGGGCCCGCGGGGTTCGGCCAGAGACCAGGGGCTCTCGGTCTGAACCACAACCCAGGACAGCCTGCACAGCGCTCTGTGGAGAGCACTTCCTCTGCAGATCCTATCCGGTATATCTGCTCAGAGAAACCTCACCCCAGACTCAGTTTGTGGGAAGTCGTCCTGTTGTTCTTTGGCTCGTCTAAACCGCTAGATCTTGTTGAGCGAGTGATATCAATGGTCCAAATGTGGCTGTGTGTTCTTTGCGTTACACAATAGGGGTGTGTTATGGCTCGGAGGAGGAGATGGCTCTGTAGATGGAGCCACTCGGCTGCTTATGCAACCCTGTGTGGATCTGAGGCTGGCAGGCAGGCAGAGAAACGGGCAGGCAGAACGACGGGCAGGGAGGCAGAGAGACAGGCAGGGAGGCTGAGAGGCACGCAGCGAGACAGAGGCAGGTAGGCCGAGAGAAAGGCAGGCAGGCAGGCAAGCAGAGGGACAAACAGTCAGGCAGAGAAAGAGACAAACGGGCAGGCAGAGAAAGAGACGAGCAGGCTGGGAGGCAGGCAGGCAGGCTGATAAGCAGACAGAGAGAGACAGGACGGCAGACGGAGAGACAGGCAGCCAAGAGAGAGCCAGAAAGGCAGTGAGGTACAAAGGCAGGCAGGCAGGCAGCGGCATTAGGAACTAACTAGATGTGGAATGCCGGGGATATTTACGAGAGGAAAGCACTGTGGCCGCTTAGTGTAGCATTGAGCGATCAAAGCTGTGACGTTCTCTCTCTCACGCCACACACACACACGCTCAGACACGCATGCATGATGCTCTCTCTCACACCACACACGCACGCATGCACGCATCGCTGCTTTTTTTAAACCTAGCAACAGGGCCTATCTGGGGAGCCACGAAAAGGATAGAGGGGAGGGGGGAGGGGCATGAAATAAAGGGAGATGGAGAGCAAGAAAAGGGAGGAGGGGGACATGGAAGAGAGGGAGTAGCAGAGAGGTAAAAGAGAGCGGGGAGGGGAGGATGGAGCGAGAGAGAAGGGTGGGGAGGAGGGAGGGAGAGAGAGAGAGAGAGAGAGAGAGAGAGAGAGAGAGAGAGAGAGAGAGAGAGAGAGAGAGAGAGAGAGAGAGAGAGAGAGAGAGAGAGAGAGAGAGAGAGAGAGAGAGAGAGAGAGAGAGAGAGAGAGAGAGAGAGAGAGAGAGAGAGAGAGAGAGAGGGGGAGAGAGAGGGAGGTGAGGGAGAGAGCAGAGAGGGAGACAGGGAGGGAGGTGAGGGAGAGAGCAGAGAGAGAGCAGGGAGAGAGAACATGACCCACTGACCAGAGAGTGCCTGCATGGCAGAATTGTGTGTGCCGTGCGGTGATCCCGATGCCCGAGGGTTGGTAGGGGGAGGGGGTTTAAAGCAGGAAGTATGCAGTACTCGGAGAGTAAATGGGCTGGAGGGGGGGTGGTGCTGCCGTGTTTTTCAGCTCAAAGAGGCTAATCCGGGTTCTTATCCCGCTCGTAGCTAAAATTGAGCGCTGAGCAGAGAGGGGGAAGGGAGAGGAGAGAGGCGGGCTGAGAGAGGGGGAGGCGTGGGGGAGGCGTGGGGGAGGGGCAGAGCAGATATTGGGGGTTGGGCTGTGGTGGCATGACTAAAAGCACAGTGCCCCACTGAAACCACATCAGTCCCTAGCTAACCACTGTAACCACATCAGTCACTAACTAACCACTGTAACCACGTCAGTCACTAACTAACCACTGTAACCACGTCAGTCACTAACTAACCACTGTAACCACGTCAGTCACTAACTTACCACTGTAACCACGTCAGTCACTAGCTAACCATTGTAACCATGTCAGTCACTAACTAACCACTGTAACCACGTCAGTCACTAACTAACCAGCAGTAGTGCTTATCCCTACCCTTTAAAATGATCACAGACACCGGTCATCATCAAATCACAGCCCCCCGCACTCACGTCAGTGTACTTTAAGTGAATGCGCCAATTCCTTCACAAAAAGAAAATTAGGGCATTGTGTGACGCTATTCAGTCGATTTGGCATGTGGAAATAGGGATTACCCCGTACTGAAGCGGCACGCCACCTTTTGTCCCTTATTTCATTGTGACAAGGTTGGCAACTGTACTAGCTAACCACTGTTACCACATTAGTAGCGAGCTAACCACTTTAACCCTGTCAGTCACGAGCTAACCACTGTAACCACGTCAGTTAGCTAAACACTGTAACCATGTCAGTCACTAGCTAACCACTGTAACCACGTCAGTTAGCTAACCACTGTAACCATGTCAGTCACTAGCTAACCACTGTAACCACGTCAGTTAGCTAACCACTGTAACCATGTCAGTCACTAGCTAACCACTGTAACCATGTCAGTTACTAGCTAACCACTGTAACCACAACAGTTACTAGCTAACCACTGTAACCATGTCAGTTACTAGCGATGCCAGTTTATCTTAGGTCAGCCCCTTCCAGAGAGGGGGGCTGTGGGGAGGGAAAGACATTCAGAGAGGGGGATGAGAAAGAGAGAGAGGGATACGGATTGGCGGAAGGGGGAGAAGAAGAGAGATGGAATCCGATTTAGAGAGGGGGGTATGGAGAGAGTGAGGGGGAAGGAAGAGAGAGAGGGGGATGGGGAGAGAGAGTATGAAAGAAGTTGAGGGATGGAATTGGAAGCGCACACTGGATGTCAGGCTGGCAGGCCAGCAGAAAGAAACCCATCACAGCAGTTACTGCGCTGCATGGACTATTATTGAGACACAGTTGCTTCTCTGACAAAGGGCACTATTTTGCGTCTCCTCATCTCTCTTAATTCCCTCTCTGTCCGCTATCTCTCTCTGCTGACCCTGTCCCTCTCTTCTCATCTTTCTCACCCTTTTGCTTTCCATCTCTCTATATTCTCTCCTCTCCATTTCAACACTCGCTGTCGTGGTGTCCGACACCAAGCTTGGACTCTGACAAGCTGGCCACTTCCTGCTATACTGTCAGGAGGAGTAGAGAGAAAGGTGGGCAGGGAGGGAGGACAGGAGGGACAACACTACCACACTAGTAGCACAAAGCCGACCGGCAATGTGCAGTTGCCAGCCTTCTGGTGCAGGTGATTAGGGACCAAAAACATTCCCCCTGTGGCTAACTAGCTGAGTTGCTGATGCTAGCACATTAGTGGCTAACGCTAACCTAGATCTGTGTTAAGTAGCAATTGCTAGCGCTGATCTAGTAGCTAACTAGCATTGTGCTAAATGGATATTCCTAGCATAGTGCTAGGCTAAACGGTTCCTCAACAACTTGAGTTTGAAGCCCTTTATTGTCTTGATATAATTTGATGCATTTTAATATTTTCTCTCTCCCCCCACCCCTTTTCTCTCTATATCTCTCTTTCTCTCTCCGTCTCCTTCTCTCCGTCTCTCTGCCCAGCCACGTCTAACCCCGTCACCCCTAAGCCAGCGATGGTGACCACCCTCATGTACTCCCTGGTTCCCATCATGGGGATCACAGCCATCATCCTGTTCTCCTTCTGGATGTACCGCCACCACAAGCTGGCATACCCACCCGTGCTGGTGCCCACCCAGGTAAGACAGGCAAGGCGAGAGCTTGTCATATCAGGCTAGACTCTACCAGTAGCATGGGGGGGGGGAGGGGGGCGGGTGTGAGTGTGTGATGTGAAACGTTGTTCGTGTCAGACTCGGCTCAACGTCGCAAGGCTTGAGACCGTGTCCTGTTGTTGTGGCCGACGCAGTCACGGTCGAGTTGAGCAGCCTCTTCCTGTGAAGTGCACGTTACCTACTTCTCACAATCATCTCTCTCCCACCCGCTCACCTCTCACACCTTCTCCTCACACACACACACATGCAGCTATCTCTCCTCACACACAAATACATCACCTCACATACAAACATCTGTCTCCTCACGCATACGCGCACACGCATACACACACACCTCTCTCTTTTCCCGTCTGTTTGAATGGCACTCTCTCCTTTTTCATACAAGTCTTGTTTGGGAGAGAGGCTGTCAGCTCAGGAGATGGACAGACAGAGCCTCTCTTCCCCGCAGCCGTGTCTGCTCTGCTTGATGGGGTGTGACGGAACCTTGACTGAGCCAATGTACCACCACCACCCCCCCCCCCCCTCTCCACACACACGCACACACACAGGCACCAGCCTGCTACATGAATGCTCAGAACAGCAGGAAGCCTCATGACAAGCCCTCCACCACAGCTAAGTGAGGCATCACACTGCCTGGCATGTGGGGCCTACCTCCACAGTGCCTATAGAAGCGTTGCAATTAGCGGAGTCAGATTTCAAAGGCCCTTGTGCCTGGTGGCGCTGTATAAATGGTGACTTTATTATTTGGTTGTGTTTCTGTCCCTCACCATGCCGGTATTCTATTGTTGTTGTTATTTGTCTATATACATATATCTCTGGCCATCTATACATCTGTCTTTATATGTCTGTCTATATTATCTGCCTGCCTATATGTCTACATATATATGTCTGTCTATTTATCCATCTAGCTTTCTGTCAGTCTGTCCATCTGATGTTTACAGTTCAGAAACGTCTGGTGTGTTCATGATTGGTCAGTTCAGCAAAGGCGTCCTCCACTGTGCTCCATCTCTTGTGAGGTCAGAGGTCATGGTGACCCGCTGGGACATTCAACCTGGCAGCACTCCCAATATCAGCGCCGTCAGCAGTCACCTGGGCATGTGGGGTCCTGTTTGGGGACAGCGGGCGGCCGGTGATATGCCCGGCGGAGCAGAACAGGGGCTGGATACAGCTGAGGGGGGCGGGGGCCTCCAGGCACCAGCAGCCAATGAACAAGCATCTTAGTTATGAGAGGTGGTGGGAGTATGTGGGTGGTGTGTGTGTGGGTGCGTCCGTGCAGGGGTGGTAGTTCTTGTTTGTGTGTGTGTATATGCATTTGTGTGGGCTTGTTGTTGTGTGTGTGTGCCCTCTTGTGCAAACTACAGTAGGTGTGTGTGTGTGTGTGTGTGGTCCTCACCCACTCATCCTCGCACCACAGAGCACAGGCAAGCGCAGCTCCGAAGTGGGGGAGGGGGCGGGTTAATAATGCATGCCCTCTCTCTCTCTCTCTCCATCTCTCTCTCCCTCTATCGCTCTCTCTCTTTCTCTTTTGTTCTACCCACCTACCCCCTACTCTGTCCCCCCTCCCTCCAGGCTATAAAAGGCAGAATTTCCCAGGTCAATGAGACATGCCAGGTCTGATCGATAACAGGCCGTGATTTTCATTAATCCCTCCCCTCCTCCCACATGCAACGCTCGCTTCTGTACAGCCTGGCACTTCCTACTGGAGTGTACACACACACACACCACACATACACACAGACCACACACTCATATACACAGACGCATACGCACTCACACACACGCATTTTGAAGTACAGCACAGTAGGCAGGTATTTTATGTTCATAGAGCTGTATTATTAGCTGTGAAAAACGAGAATTGGGGTTAAGTTGATAAATCTCTGGCTAAATGCATGCACACACACACACACACACACACACAAGGATTACACTTAATACACATGATGCACATGCACACACTCGCATGCGCACACACACACACACTCACGCAGGCACTTAGTAAAAAAAACTCCCTTCATGGTTTGTAAGAGCAGTGTCAGTCCGTGTGTGTTTGTAAGGGCAGGCTCAGTCCCGGTGTGCGTTTGTGGATGACCAAGCTCAGTCCCAGTGTTTGTGTGTGGCCACCCTCCCTGACCTCCATCCCAGAATGCAACGTGATCTTGAGAGGCAGGAAAGAGCTGCTCTATTATTTACCAGATTTCTAAACACCCCGTCTGAGTCAGCATGTCCTTCAGCCTGGAGGGGGAGTGGGGCGGGGCACACCCTCCTTGCCCCACCACCACTATCACCCCCACCATTACCACCACCACCACTATCACCTCCATTACCACCACCACTATCACCCCCACCATTACCACCACCACCACTATCACCTCCATTACCACCACCACTATCACCCCCACCATTACCACCACCACCACTATCACCTCCATTACCACCACCACTATCACCCCCACCATTACCACCACCACCACTATCACCTCCATTACCACCACCACTATCACCCCCACCATTACCACCACCACCACTATCACCTCCATTACCACCACCACTATCACCCCCACCATTACCACCACCACCACTATCACCTCCATTACCACCACCACTATCACCCCCACCATTACCACCACCACCACTATCACCTCCATTACCACCACCACTATCACCCCCACCATTACCACCACCACCACTATCACCTCCATTACCACCACCACTATCACCCCCACCATTACCACCACCACTATCACCCCCACCACTATCACCCCCACCATTACCACCACCACTATCACCCCCACCACTATCACTCCCACCACTGTGTGTGTGTGTGTGTGTGTGTGTGTGTGTGTGTGTGTG
This sequence comes from Hypomesus transpacificus, assembly GCF_021917145.1. Lineage (NCBI taxonomy): Eukaryota > Metazoa > Chordata > Actinopteri > Osmeriformes > Osmeridae > Hypomesus > Hypomesus transpacificus. The sequence continues at coordinate 11,483,811 of NC_061082.1, forward strand.
TGTGTGTGTGTGTGGGAGTACAGTGTGTGTGCTGCCTGACAGTGTGTTTCAGGGGAGGGTTAGGTACCAGGAGCGTAATCACACTCTCTAACAGGCGTTGCAAGAGTCTGGGGGAGTTGTTGGCAGGGGCTGAAATGCTCACCGGCAGCTTGTCATTTTGATAGCATCCCTGGGCTGAACACACTGTAGTGTACACACACACACACACAGAGGAGAGGTGCTCCACAAGCACTAGCATCCTTGTGTGTGTGTGTGTGTCTCCTACCTACCACAGAGTACTATTAATCACTCAGGCCCTATTGCTGGTTGTGGATGAATAATGTACAAATGGTCCTGGCTTTCCATAGGATTGTTTTGCAAGGAGAGAAAGTGTGTGTGTGTGTGTTTCTGCGTGCGAGCGTCGGAGAAGCCCTAAACTCTCTTCCAGCTTAATGTGCTTTTCCATCGCTGTCGTGACTCCCACGCTTGGCTGCAGGTGAGCCCAACCCAGGGCTGAGTGATCACTCATCTACAGATGTTACAGTGTAAAACGGAAGCGAGGTCAGCGAAGGCAATGGTCACTTAGCAGCCAATCAGAAGAGCCCGTTTAGGAGTAGGTCTGCTGTCTGACCTTCAGGTCATCGGATCAGCCTTGCTGTTAGCGTTGTCGCTCTCTCCTCTCCTCTCTCCCTTTCCCTCCTCTGCCTCCGTGTCTCTCTCTGCGTCCGTGTCTCTCTCTGCTTTCACGTCTTTCTTTCTCTCTGCCTCCATCTCTCTCTCTGCCTCCATGTCTCTCTGTCTTCATGTCTCTCTCTCTGCCTCCATAGCTCTCATGCTGGATCTTTGTTTTATGCCTCTCTCTCCTCTACTAGCACGCCTTTCACATAATGATTGAGGTAAGAATCGAGCTCCATTCAGCTGTTGGCTCGTACTGAGCCCAGGGTTTCTAGTTTGTTGACTTATTTTTGCATCTTTTTTTTGTTTCTGTTGTTGATCACATTATTCAAGCCTGCTTTTTCACCTCTTCAAGTACAACAATGTTTATCTCTGTTTTGAGTTGTACCGAGCAGTCTTTTCATTTTGTGATGCTCTTCGATGGTTTGTTATTGTGCACGGACATGTATGCATTAAATCCACTGTCCTGATTGGGTCTTTGTTAGCAGACCCGTAATCACGGACTAATCAAGTGCATGGACCAATGAGGAAGTGACTCAGTGATTGGAATGCAAGACTGAGCATGCCATGAATGCAGCCAATAGCATCTAAGTGAACTGATGGATGATCTGTGATGAGACCAATGGGGTGGTGGAGAACTGTCGCCAGGGAGACGTGCACCACACGCACAACACAACCTCGCCTCCAAATACACTTCACCTACTATCTCTCTCAGTTTCACTCTCCTGCCCCCTTCCCTCTCTTTCTATCTCTATCTTTCTCTCTCTTTCTCTCTCTCTGTTTTTCTCTGGCTGTCTGGCTGTCTCTGTCTCTCTCTGTGTCTTTCAGTCTCTCTCTCTCTCTGTCTCTCTCTCTCTCTCTCTCTCTCTGTCTCTCTGTCTATCATTCTATCTTTATCTATTGTCCATCTTTTTGTTTCACATCCCTCTTTTCCTTTTCCCACAGTCAAGACACTTTTCTTAAGTCCAGTGCCAGCTCCTTTTCCGTGTACAGCTCTAATGAGCGCAGCCATTCTCAATGGCCTGTAAACGACAGTATCGATCCTTGCTTTGAGGGCAAAAGAGTGGCTCATAAATATAACGAATGCATGGCAAAGCCCCCTCTCTCCCCGTAGACACAACACACAAACCCCGCCCGTACCCTGCCCTTGCCTACAGGGACAACTGTACCATAAAAAATTTAAAAAAGCATTGTTTTCTTTTTTACGAGCGCCCGTTCAGTGACTGGCAGTGGGAGAAATGCAATTGTAAACATGACCTTGGACACGGCGCTGTTAGAGGAGCTGGGTGTGGAGCAGGGGCTGGGGACACAGCCTTAGCCCTGCCTAATGGCCTCTATGTCAACCTGTCTGGCTAGGTTACCCTCTCTCTCTACCACATGCACACACTGTCCCCTGCTGCTCCCCCTGTTGAGCCGTTATCCCCTGACCCACTACACACACACACACCCACCCATACCCACACGTATAGTAGCTACATGTGGGTTGGTACGGTGTGCGCACGTGTCCCGAGGGTGAACACTGATGTTATATTATAGCTAGGCCTTCGAGCAATAGGCTCACTCCCCTATGACTCAACTCTCTCTCTCCCTCACACACACACACACACACACACACACACACACACACATACACAAACTATTTAGAGACCTAGTCGTCACAGTAGGCAGTAGGGTGGACACCTATGGAACTCTCCACCTACATTAACATCAGAACACGGCGCTCTACTTAGGCCTCTGGTTGTTGGAGGCCTTTAGCAGAGTGGCCAATCCAAGCCAAGTCGGCCATCAGTCATATACAGGCTTGTTTCCAGCCAGGGGGTGGTGGGATCTCCTGTCCTGGAGGAAAGTGTTCATCCCAGAGGGGAACATTTCAGCGTGAGCACCTGGGCTGCTGTGAGGTAGTTTGAGCGTCTTCATATAATTACACTCTCCAGTCCCCTGCCACGCTCAATGTAGGTCAGCATCACCCAGCAGTCCAGAGACAGAGGTTGGTGATTAAGTGTAACAAGCTCAGGACTTCCCTCCCCCGACCCCCCCCCCCCCCTCCTCTCCCCCTCCAACCCCTCATAAGCCCCGTCTGTCCAAGCTTCATAGAAATGCCTTGGCAGCTGCTCACAAGTTTCCCTTTCCTCCATCTTGGGGCCTCACTGATCCTGCCCCTCGGCTGCCATTTTGGATCTTCACCGCCCCACTTTCACAAACGAAGCCACGCAGTCGAAGCTCGGTCTCTCTCGGACATCGAATGCTCAAGGGTAGTCACTGTTGTTGATTTGGTTCCGTGTTCCTTGTGTGTTTCCATCTCATTCAGGACCCAGGACCCATGCCTCCATCCCCCATCCTGGGGCAGAAACCGCTGCAGTTACTGGAGATTAAAGCCAGGGGGCGCTTTGGCTGCGTGTGGAAGGCTCAGCTGCTCAATGACTATGTGGCCGTGAAGATCTTCCCCATTCAGGTGAGGCTTCACCGGGCTAGCAAGAGTTAGCAAGGAGGGAGGAAGGCAAACGGAAGCAGCCAGGGAGGGAGGCAGCAAGGAATCGGCAGGCTAGCACGGAACCATGAGGCAGGCTTTCCCTGTTTTCTTGTGTGTCGGGTGTGGTGTGTGTGTGTGGGGGGGGGGAGCGTTAGTCTTAGTCTTAAAGCCCCAGGACTAATCCCCCCCCCCCCAGTCTGACCAGGGCCCTTAACTGAGGCCAATCACTAAGCCTCTTGTGGCCTCGATTGACCACTGAGCCCAACATGACAGAACAGTATGGAAGCCCAGTCACTGTGTAGACCAGTTCAGCTGCTGCCTTAAGACCTGTGGAGAGGGTTCTGGAATGTCATTTGCATCAGGCTTACCCTAATCCCTTTTCCGCTATGCAAATATATGCAAATCATGTTTGAGCTGTAATATAATATATGATGAAAGCAGGCACCCCTAACCCTATAAAGCCTGTTCATCTGTGGACGTCAAGCACACAAGTCGGTTGTGTTCACCGGTTTCTTGTCCGCGTGGCGTTCGCAGGACAAGCAGTCGTGGCAGAACGAGTACGAGATCTACAACCTGAGCGGCATGAGGCACGAGAACCTGCTCCACTTCCTGGGCGCCGAGAAGAGGGGCTCCAACATGGACATCGAGCTGTGGCTGATCACCACCTACCACGAGAAGGTAGGGCTCCCCCTGCTGGACAGAGGAACACGTCGCACCTTCTCTCACGCTCCTGTCGAAGATGATTGACATCTGGAGGACATTTCACCTCCGCGCGGAGCCTGAACGACTCAGAACTGTATTTGAAGATGGTTCTAGAACCTGACTGCAGCTCTGGTCGTTAGAATGGGGCTGGCTATTCCGCGTGGGGGAATCCCGCCCTCTAGTGGATGAATCCATAGATTCCAGAGAGTGCATGTGCATGTTTCGTATGTGTGTTTTGTTAGCGGCAATGTCCCTACTAAGAGTGTAGCTCAGTGGTAAAAAAAGATTAAAAGATCCCAGGTTCAAAACCCCCCCATGTACGTCGCTTTGGATGAATACATTATTATGATATCCAGAGAGAGGCTATGTGTGTGACCTGTGTGACACCTCCCCCAGGGGTCGCTTACTGACTATCTGAAGGCCAACGTGGTGTCGTGGAGCGAGCTTTGTCACATCGCCCAGACTCTGGCCCGAGGCCTGGCCTACCTCCACGAGGACATCCCTGGGCTGAAGGATGGACACAAGCCTGCCATCGCTCACAGGTAACCTGCCTCCCTCTCGGCTCCCCTGCCTCCCTCTCTGCTACCCTTTCTCCCCCTCTGCCACTCTGCCTCCCCCTTTGGTACACTACCTTGTAACCAACCTCCTGCCTGTCTGTCTGCTAATAGGCCTTGTTCTCCATCTACTCCTCAACAGAAAGACTCGTCTGTCAGCCTGTCTGTTCCGCCTGTCTGTCCGCCTGTCTGCTTGTTTGTAGTACCAGATATTAGGCCACCTCCGTCTGACCTAAGAGCTACTGTGTGTCTGAATGCAGCTCTAAAGGTGCTATCCTTCCTCCACAGGGACATCAAGAGCAAAAACATTCTGCTGAAGACCAACCTGACGGCCTGCATAGCTGACTTTGGCCTGGCCCTGAGGTTCGAGGCAGGGAAGTCAGCTGGAGACACTCATGGACAGGTGAGAGATGCTGTCTGTAGAGCATATTGGGAGAGTCTCTGTAGACCAGGCTTTCTGTAGGGCATACTGGGAGTGTCTCTGTAGACCAGGCTGTCTGTAGGGCATACTGGGAGAGTCTCTGTAGACCAGGCTGTCTGTAGAGCATATTGGGAGAGTCTCTGTAGACCAGGCTGTCTGTAGGGCATACTGGGAGTGTCTCTGTAGACCAGGCTGTCTGTAGGGCATACTGGGAGTGTCTCTGTAGACCAGGCTGTCTGTAGGGCATACTGGGAGAGTCTCTGTAGACCAGGCTGTCTGTAGAGCATATTGGGAGAGTCTCTGTAGACCAGGCTGTCTGTAGGGCATACTGGGAGTGTCTCTGTAGACCAGGCTGTCTGTAGGGCATACTGGGAGTGTCTCTGTAGACCAGGCTGTCTGTAGGGCATACTGGGAGAGTCTCTGTAGACCAGGCTGTCTGTAGAGCATATTGGGAGAGTCTCTGTAGACCAGGCTGTCTGTAGGGCATACTGGGAGTGTCTCTGTAGACCAGGCTGTCTGTAGGGCATACTGGGAGTGTCTCTGTAGACCAGGCTGTCTGTAGGGCATACTGGGAGTGTCTCTGTAGACCAGGCTGTCTGTAGGGCATACTGGGAGTGTCTCTGTAGACCAGGCTGTCTGTAGAGCATATTGGGAGAGTCTCTGTAGACCAGGCTGTCTGTAGGGCAAACTGGGAGTGTCTCTGTAGACCAGGCTGTCTGTAGGGCATACTGGGAGTGTCTCTGTAGACCAGGCTGTCTGTAGGGCATATTGGGAGTGTCTCTGTAGACCAGGCTGTCTGTAGGGCATACTGGGAGTGTCTCTGTAGACCAGGCTGTCTGTAGGGCATACTGGGAGTGTCTCTGTAGACCAGGCTGTCTGTAGGGCATACTGGGAGAGTCTGTGTAGACCAGGCATTCAGGGGTAGTCGTACTTAGACAGGTATCCATAATACTGGTATATTGCACTGGGACAGTCTCTGCAAGCATCATCTACTGAGACTGTCTAGAAGCTAACGACACAGCAGGATGTATTTATGTGTGTATGTGTGTTTCTACGTCTCGTCCCCCCCTCCCTCAGGTGGGCACCCGTAGGTACATGGCTCCGGAGGTCCTGGAGGGGGCCATCAACTTCCAGAGAGACTCCTTCCTGAGGATAGACATGTATGCTGTGGGCCTGGTGCTCTGGGAGCTGGCCTCGCGCTGCAAGGCAGCTGACGGTGAGCGCACACACACACACATTTCTACACACACACGCCCATCCCCCCGACACACACACGCTCATACACCCATACACACACGCCCATCCCCCCCGACAGACACACGCCCATACGCCCATACACACACTCCCATCCCCCCCGACACACATACGCCCATACACCCATACACACACGCCCATCTTCCCCGACACACACCCACAGTGTAGGAGGTGGCCTGCAGCAGGCCATGTCCTGGTCCTGGTCCACAGAGTCCTACCCTCCCAGCCCGTCCACACAGCTATAGATTGTGTCTGGTCTGGCCGCAGTATTGACCTGGTCTGGCCCGGGGTTATTGTGACAAGTCTCATCAGGCAGAACGTTCTGGATGACCTCAGTGGTTATTACTGTAGGCCGCACATACCTCACACTGTAGACCACTCAAACCCCTTCACACATCCTGTACTGTAGTAGACCACACACGCCTCCTCGACTGCAGACCACACACACCTCCTCGACTGTAGACCAAACACGCCTCCTCGACTGTAGACCAAACACGCCTCCTCGACTGTAGACCAAACACGCCTCCTCGACCAAACACGCCTCCTCCACCAAACACACTTCCTCGACTGTAGACCAAACACGCCTCCTCGACTGTAGACCAAACACGCCTCCTCGACCACACACGCCTCCTCGACTGTAGACCACACATGCCTCCACGACTGTAGACCACACACGCCTCCACGACTGTAGACCAATCACGCCTCCTCAACCAAACACGCCTCCTCGACTGTAGACGACACACGCCTCCACGACTGTAGACCAAACACGCCTCGTCGACTGTAGACCACACACGCCTCCTCGACGGTAGACCACACACACCTCCACGACTGTAGACCACACACGCCTCCTCGACTGTAACGCGCCTCCTCGCCTGTCGACCACACACGCCTCCTTGACTGTAGACCAAACTCACCTCCTCGACCAAACACGCCTCCACGACTGTAGACCACACACGCCTCCTCGCCTGTAGACCACACACGCCTCCCACACTTTGGCAGGGCTTGATCATGGACTGTGTGTCGTCCGCGATGCAGGCCCTCTGGATGAGTACATGCTGCCCTTCGAGGAGGAGGTGGGCCAGCACCCGTCCCTGGAGGACATGCAGGACGTGGTCGTCCACAAGAAGCTCAGGCCCACACTCAGGGAGTGCTGGCAGAAACACCCGGTGAGTGGCACGCACCACGAATCCCATCGTCCCCTTGCAGTCCCAGTGGTCAGGTGACAGGGAGAGATGGGGACACCAGCGTGAGGCTTTTAGGAGGAGTTGGGATCGGACTGTGGAGGTATGCTCTGTGAGCACATCTCTACAGCTACTTCCCCCAACACAGTAGGCCACGCCCAGTGTCACCTGTTCATGCCCCACCCAACTAAAAATCCCTGCTACACCACGTTCACCCAGAGCAAACCAGACCCCATACCAGACCGCCATCGATTGGAGAACGATACTGACTTTGTGGCCAGATTTCTCTCCCTCGAGTCTAGAAGATAGTGGCCTTTCCTGTCTGAACATGCTGCTGCTACGCGCTGCCCTATCAGTGTCTGCTATCATATCTGTTCCAGCCACTCAGCCTCCTGTTCTCTGGAGCTGGAGACGAGCTTAGCTAGCCTAGGTGATGGTCCAGCTCCAGACTGCGACCAAATGGTCGCATTTTGTGACCAGTTTTTGAGACAGTGCGAGCATTTTTTACAAACACTCGCGCATGTGCAACCTACAAATTTGTATTAATTGGGTGTGCACAATGTCAGCACACGTTAGCAACGACGCATAGATACGACGTTCTAGTAAGACGGCGATATCAGTGCTCCTTCTGCATTAGTACACCGTAGCTAAAAGTCTAGGAAAGTTCAGGCTATTTTTCGCTAGGTACCTATAAACCTAACTAAAAGTCTTGGAAAGTTCAGGTTATTTTTCGCTAGGTTCCTACGACCTCTTAATCTGCCAGACGAGTGACTTGCCCTTCGATCTTTTGGTGAGCAGTTTCACGAGCCCTTCTTACCTGGCGTCATGGAGCCTAGCAGCTAAATACTTATTAAGCACTAGCGTTGCTACTGTATCCCTGCCTGTGTTTGAGCTGTTGCGCTGTTATACTCAGCAAGTATTGTGTTGTGGTGTCGAAGGACTGATCGAAAAGTGCATCATAAATTTAAGCCATTTGCATGTATAGTACGTAATGTCACATTAAAAGTTTTTATTTAAACTCAAGCTTATATGGTGCGTTGCTGTATATCAGTTGTAAAAATGACAGTAAAAAAAACGGACCCAGGCACACCCCACAATTTTCCCAGAAATTGTCCCAGGGGCGATTCTAGGATCAGACCTTTAGGATGTCCCTTTCTTCATGAACTACCAGCATCAAATGATAATAAACAATATATTTAAAAAATATATTATTTTTAGGGGTGCTGATATTAAATTTAGGGGTGCTTGAGCACTCCTAAAAAGGGTCTAAAATTGCCACTGAATTGTACCCTCTCTAGTTACATTAATAAATGCATTGCAGGTCAATATAAGGTGTGCCCCAAAATGTTCTGCTTGCGCTCCTAAAATGTTCAGTCAGGGGCTACTGTGCTCCTAGTAAAAAAAGTTTGTCTGGAGCCCTGGTGTGTGTCTGTGTGTGTCTGTGTGTGCCTCCCTGTGTGTGTGTGTCTGTGTGTGTCTGTGTGTGTGCCTCCCTGTGTGTGTGTGTCTGTGTGTGTCTGTGTGTGTGCCTCCCTGTGTGTGTGTGTCTGTGTGTCTGTGTGTGTGCCTCCCTGTGTGTGTGTGTCTGTTTGTGTCTGTGTGTGTGCCTCCCTGTGTGTGTGTGTCTGTTTGTTTGTGTACTGTGCAGTAACCCGTCTGTGTCCCCCAGGGTCTGACCATGCTGTGTGAGACCATAGAGGAGTGCTGGGATCACGAGGCGGAGGCGCGCCTATCGGCCGGCTGCGTGGAGGAGCGCGTCATTCAGATGCAGCGTCTCAACAACGTCACCGCGCCTGAGGAGATCGTCACGGTGGTCACCATGGTCACCAACGTAGACTACCCCCCAAAGGAGTCCAGCCTATGACTAGGCTGAGGACCAATCAGAGCAGGGCTGACTGGGCTGAGGACCAGTCAGGGTGGGGCCGGTGGGCCGGACCCTGCATGGGCTCAGCCAACGAGCTACAGTGACTCTTACCTGTGCCCGTCTCTGATTGTACACGAGTTGTCAGCCAATCACGGAGAGGATCTGGATTCACATGTGGGGATTCCCGGTTTAGACCGCGTTGTGTGACGGTTAGCAACACGCGTGCCTGAAGACTGCCCCCCCCCCTCTCCCCCCCTTGGATCCAGGAGGTGGGGGGAGAAACAAAGCCAGGAGAAAAGCAATCATCTAGACTTCTATCTGGACACACTGGTGCCCAGGACCTTGACAATGACTCAGTCATTTTAAGGTTGACCCTTTGACTGATATCTTTCTCTCTCTTTTTTCTTCTTTCTTTTTCATTTTTATTAAAGATGAGGAAAATTACTTCCTGGACTTCTTTTTTGTTTGTTTTTAAGAAAAGCAGGCGTGGATAGAGCCCACACAAACAGTTCACTTCATTTCAGTATAAAAAAGGGCAACTTGGTTTTTTAAAACACGATTTGCTGTTTTTGTGTTTCTATGAATGACTATTGTAATGCCAATAAGAAACAGCTTCTGAATGTCTGTGTATTGCTGCTGTATATATATCAACAGAGAGAGAGTGTGAGAGGGAGAGAACAGCGTAATCAAGGTTGTTTATCCAGACCTGCACCGCAGCGTTTCTTCAGAATTACCATCAACCTCTCAACAAGGTATACCTCAGTTTCACATTCTACAAATAGTGAGTTTCTATGGCAACACTAAGACCACTGCAGAATATTCAGACGACCGTGTTTGGTATCGAAGCATTTTTAAGTGGGGGGGTTGGGGGGGGGTTGTGCGGGACTTTTAAGTATGCCAACGTAAAATGGCCATTCAAAAACCTGTGTCTCTGCCTTGTAAGCTTCTGTGTTCCTATGTTGCCCCTGCGATTCAAATGTGACTGTGAGCGTTGTTGTTTTACTGAAAATGTTAGGCCTTTTTTGAGAAGAATATCCCTGAAAATATGAATATCAGAGTTCAAAGAAAAGAATATTTAAAAGCACTTCCCTTGTTAGGTTTGCGGTGTCACACATAAGCGCATGCCTTCTGTTTGGTTTTCATTCTGTCCTCATTTTTTATTTTGTGTCCTTTGTAAGTTTTGAGCCTCTGTTTAAAAGTGACGCTGGTGTCGGTTGTGGAATTCCCCCCCCCCCCCCCCCCGATGATGATGATTTATATATAATTATTTTCTGATATGGAGTTGCAAGTTCTACCTTCCCTCTGTGTTTTTTTCCCCGATTATAGTCTGCTACTTGTACCCAGTATCACCATAGCTCAGGAAACACATCTCTATCTATGGACCCCTCTGTCTGCAGGCTGTCACTTCCTCCTGCCATTGTGTGGTGACGTCTCAGTGGAGGGTCGTATGCAAATGTTAGGTCTCGAAAGCAGGCCATGTTCTGCTCGAGCCTACTTAGTCTACTACGCGAGGTAGAAGGTGGCATCGCGATGTAGAGGAGAGAACATCATGAGGTAGTGGATATCATCGCGGCTGACGACAGGTTTTACAATGTAGCCATCATGGAGTCGAACCTTGTCCTCTCTTTGTCACCCTGTCCGCCATCAACAGACACGTTCCCTTCTTTGGATATACGCCCTATTTTCAGATGGCAAACATAAATATAAACTCAAAAGGCTAATGGAAGCTTGTAGGTTGATTTGAGATGGCAAGGTGGGAAGCTCTGAGTAGCTTTAGCATCTTAACACAGTGATGTGTTCAGTATTCTGGCTCGCCCTCTCTCTAGAGGGGATGCTACACCGGTGGCTTCAGTCTGTGCTTCTGCCTCTTCACCAACAGAGACATTCAGGGATATAACACTATGTTTCTACTCAGCTAACTGTATGCAATCCACGTTGGAGCAAACACTGGTTCGCCATTGCCTCAACTGACATTTCAGTGTAGCGTTTATTTGTTTTGTTTTTAGCTATATAAAAAAAAATCTGATGTCTTGTTAAAAACCAGGAAATCCTCTGGCCATGGTAAAGTACAACACGTACGGTTGCCAACTCAACGGTGCAAGGACGTATGTTTTTAGATTCATAACGACAGCAACACAACCTTGTAGACTTCTGTTTGTTTTTTTTTGTTGAAGGGGCCGTCAAATGCACAGTAGCAGCCTGAGCGCCCGGGGTCTCTCCTTTGCGTTACTGGTGTCCATACTGTAGCAACAGAAACTCAGCCAGGCTGTGAAGGTCTGGACGATGACTGTACAAGAGGCACAGCTAGCCAAGATGACCACAACCAGTAGACTGGCTGACTGATGCAACGGCTGCCATTTTGACACTTCTCACCTGTATTGCGTGTAGCACTAATGCTGAGGGGGTCATAGGTCAGATCGGGCATTCATTTCCATGTTCCGCCCTTGCAGAATGTTGTTTTAACAGCTGCTGTGCAGATGGTCTGTGCCCTGAGAGAGGGATGTCCCTGACCAAAGCAGGCCCAGGTCTTCAGCATGTGGAGCCAAGAGTTGTCTGTTCTTTCTGCTCCACGGTACTTCTAAGAAGTGCGTGTTAAATCTAGCCTGCTTATTTACCCCTTTAACAAAAAGCCAAACCCCCTTCAATGACAATAGCAGATGACTGGATGGAAGATGCACAGTATGTACATATGAATGTTGTTTTAGATTGTGATCTTAGCATGAGGTTGTTTTTTTATGGTCTCAAGACATAAAAGGAAAAAAAATCCTTTATAATGTTAATATTTAAAAAGAATGATTTTATGTTGTTTATTTTATATATAATTGTATTTTAAAAATGGTTTTAATAGTAATTTATGTCAAGGCCCAAGCAACACTAAAATTCGTCTTTGAAAGAGAAAGTCTTTACACTAGTCAAAACTCCCAGGATCAGCTTATGCGTTACCTCAGACATCTCTGTTGGTGCTCTACGTCATTCTCACAAAATTGGTCTTTGTTCCAGGCAAGTGATCTCGCAACGTTATTACAACGCTGTGACCATCACCTGTGATATAAGACCAGCAACGGGTTTTTCTTTTCATTTTCACTCTATGCTGACACAATATTTCATCACAGTAGAACGTTTCTGTAAACTGAGGCGAGTTACATGTTTTGCGGATATATTCATTCGAGGCATCCTACCACCCTGATTAAAACCTGACACGTTCCTTTGTTTTGCAAGAATTTAACAAACTGTTTCAGGGCTTGGTCGGAAGTGATTGTTGAATATTGTACAGAAGAAATTATGTATGCTATTTCTCCCCCTAAATAAAGTATAGTGACTGCTGAAGTGTCCCATGTTTTTGTTTATTGAGTATGTTTTCTTCTCTTCAAGTAGTTAAAATTATTCTAACTAAGGTTTTTATTTATCCAGTAAATCTGTTATACAGTGCCCTCCAAAAGTATTGGAACAGTGAGGCCAATTCCTTTATTTTTGCTGTAGACTGAAAACATTTGGGCTTGACATCAAACGATGAATGTGAAACCAGAGATCAACGTTTCAGCTTTTATTTCCAGGTATTTACATCAGGATCTGATGCACAAATTAGAAAATATCACCTTTTTGTTCGAACCCACCCATTTGTCACGTGAGCAAAAGTATTGGAACATGTGACTGACAGGTATGTTTTGTTGCCCAGGTGTGTCCTATTACATACATTATTCAATCAATAAATACCACTGAATGTCTACACTCAGGTTCAGATTGGGTAAGATAGGTTTTGTCTATGCAGACTGTATTCAGAGGTGAAAACAACATGAAAACCAGAGCGCTGTCTTTGGGTGAAAAACAAGCAATTGTGAGTCTTAGAGAAGATGGAAAATCAATCAGAGCCATTGCAGAAACATTGGCCATAGCCAGTACAACCATTTGGAATGTCCTGAAGAAGAAGAAAACTACTGGTGTACTAAGTAACAGACGTCGAACAGGTAGACCAAGGAAAACATCAGCAGTTGATGACAGAAACATTGTAAGAGCTGTAAAGAAAGACCCTAAAACAACTGTTAGTGAGATCAGCAACAACCTCCAGATGGCAGGAGTGAAGGTATCACTATCTACTGTTCGCAGAAGACTTCATGAACAAAAGTACAAGGGCTACACCAGAAGATGCAAACCACTCATTAGCAAGAAGAATAGGAAGGCCAGGCTGGAATTTGCCAAAAAGTACAGAGATGAACCTCAAAAATTCTGGAACAAAGTTTTATGGACTGATGAGACAAAGATTAACTTTTACCAAAGTGATGGAAAGGCTGAAGTTTGGAGAAAGAAAGGAACTGCTCATGATCCCAAACACACAAGCTCATCTGTGAAACACGGTGGAGGTAATGTCATGGCTTGGGCTTGCATGGCTTCTTCTGGGACGGGCTCATTAATCTTCATTGAGGATGTAACACATGATGGCAGCAGCAAAATGAACTCGGAAGTCTACAGAAACATTTTGTCTGCCAATTTAAGGAAAGATGCAACCAAACTGATTGGCAGAGCCTTCATCATGCAGCAAGATAACACCCCAAAACACACTGCCAAAACAACAAAGGAGTTCATCAGGGGCAAGAAATGGAAGGTATTGGACTGGCCAAGTCAATCTCCAGACTTAAACCCTATAGAGCATGCATTTTACCTGCTTAAGAGGAGACTGAAGGGAGGAACCCCACAAAACAAACAACAACTGAAAGAGGCTGCAGTGAAAGCCTGGGAAAGCATCAAAAAGGAAGAATGCAAAAGTTTGGTGACGTCAATGGGTCACAGACTTGCTGCAGTTATTGAAAGCAAAGGATTTGCAACTAAATATTAAGTCTTATTCACTTAAATATGTTTTAAGTATATCTGTTCCAATACTTTTGATCACATGACAAATGGGTGGATTCAAACAAAATGTGATATTTTCTTAGTTGTGCATCAGATCCTGATGTAAATACCTGGAAATAAAAGCTGAAACGTTGATCTCTGGTCTCACGTTCATTATTTGATGTCAAGCCCAAATGTTTTCAGTCTACAGCAAAAATAAAGGAATTCGCCTCACTGTTCCAATACTTTTGGAGGGCACTGTATATGCTTTCATCCCAGCAATTACCTGGGTGACTGTTTGTGTACCACTAGATGGCAGCAAAGCATTTTGAAAAGATGTCCCATTTTTCTCCTCAATTTTATCCTGTGCCTGGACCAGTCGCGTAGCCACAAGGGGCCTGGGCCCCCTCATTTGCATGTCCAGATTTCTGATTGCTCACAATAATTCTTTTTTTTGTGACCCCTTCATTTTAAGATGGGACCCCCCCAAAATAAAATTCTAGCTATGCCCCTGACCTGGACTGCTATATTTCAAGGTATTGTTATCACCACAAATTATATAATTCATTACATTACATATCACATAGGAATATTTTCCCTATAGGCATTTTGGAAATGGTTACTATGACTGGCTATTCCAAACTATTCGCTATACGTTTCAGCTTTAAAAATGAGGTTCTAACTAAATCTGGATCTTTTTAGGTTTTTGTTGGGTGGCCAGTATTATTTCTGAGTGGGCTAACTAAATGTGCACAGAACATTTCTCACATAGTCAAAATTCTGTATTTAATTGCATGCATGCAATCAAATTGAAAATATTTAATGTAATATTCCGACTTAAACTTTGGAGTCTTACTCCTGTGTCCTGAACATTGCAAATAATGGCTCATTTGGTGCTCTGGAACATAATCAGTCAATCTCCTTGGTGCTGGGGTTCTCTTGTCCAGGCTCCAGCTGTTGCGCAGGCGCAATTCGCTTCTCCCATCGTTCTATCCCACCGCCCAGCCAAGAAGAGAAATGTAGCAGAGCCTTCAGGCTAGCAAGGCATCACGTAGGAGCTCTTTAATCGGCATTATTTTCCAGGAATATATTTGGGAATATTCATATTTTCAGCATTTCTCCATGCAGAATCTCTTGCACGCATTTTACTATGGACTATGTGACATAGAAGACACTAATTGTAATATTGATGGTAGCAGACGTGAATTGCCATTCTTTGCTGCCTGTTTCAACAGACTTGTTTGGTCTGTCTGTCTCAGCTTTGGCCCTGGCTCGACTCGACTGTCAATTTTGAGGGGTGCATCGTTAGGGTTGTCGTAAACGAAGCGAACGGCACTGTGTGTCGAGGATTTTCCATTGCTGCGTTGTTGTAAGGAAGGGCAAAGAGGTAAGAGGGCGAGTTTCCATGTTTGGGATAGAAAAATGTGAACCGTTAGCTTGCTAACTAACGTTAGCTAGCTAACTAGCTAACTAACTGTTTAGCCACTTAGCTAGCTAAAAAGCTAAGTGAAGCCTTACAATTGATAGCTAATATGTTTTAGCAGTTACTTAGCTAATTAGCTTCTGAGACCGGACAGTCATCTCAAATCTAACTGTATTGAATTATATTTTGGCTCGTACAACATTTGTCATTCTGAAGCGGCTGGCTACTACTACTGTACTAGGCAGAGATAGCTATTGAACTGGGTAGCTAGTCCTGAACCCTTGCACACACACGAAATCTGAGATTGCAAAACAGTTGGCATTATTATCTAGGTAAGGTTAGCACTTTCTAATTTGAGGCTAAGTATCAACAAATGTTGCCCACATACTTAGCCAGCGATTTTTTGTGGCGAAGGTTGTGTCCGTCTACGTACAGTACAAGTCAGCTGGTGTATCTTGGCGTCAGGCATAGAACGAGGAGCTATTTGGCTTTCCTGCCTGTACCCATGAATTAGGCCTGGCATTATGTGTTCCTGTTACTTAGTTGTCAAGGAAACCACCTGAATGTGTCATGTCAAACGATGTTCATGAAATAATGTAATTTCTTATTCAGGAAGATTCTGCAGGTTTGCAAAAATTGTGCGACTGTTGCTACCCAGCAGGTTTCCTTTGAGATAATTATGTTATGGTTCCTGATGGCAGTAGACTCCTGGCGCTAGTGATGATATTGTATGGAACGTCACTCTGATTTCCCTCCTAGCCTGCAGTATCTCTTCAATAGCAGATATGGGTCTCTAGGGCTTTTTTGTAATGGTCACCTACCTGCCTACCTGCAGCATGTAGCCCACTAACAGCAAATTGCTCCCTGACAGCAAATTATATCTGAGTAGAGATTTATGAATGTAGTCAACAGGACATTGCTGCAGTCGTTCTTTCTCAAAAGAGAGAGAGAGACGGTAGGGAATGGGTTGCCGGGCTGGTGTCTCATTGTAGATTGGAGAAGGTGGCAAGCATTTAGTTTGTCAAGATGAACATTCAATAGGTCGTACATTGGATAGAGTCTATTCAAATTATAACATGGCAGGATGAACAGAGTTCCATGTCTCCCTACATTCAAAATTCAATTTTCCTCAATGTTCCAAGCCCCATGTTTCTGTATGGACACCAGTCCCCAATGAAACATGCCCTTCTGGGAATGACAAAACGTATGCCCCATCTTAATCTAGGTAAAACATTGATTTCACCTGTTCTCCCAATTGACCAGGACTCTCTGTAGACTTGTAGGCTATTGTCAGTATATCCTGAGCGTACAGTCGAATCAATTTGTTGTCATTTTGATTCTCAGTAGGTGCTGTCTGTACCTGTTTTGCAAACTGTTTTGTCATTTAGCCTAATTGCACAGCGTATTCATGAATGTTTTTTCCCTTCCTTTCATCTGGCACAGTTGATTGTTTGTTCTGTGTCACAAGTAGAGTTATGCTGCCTGTGAATCAGTGTGGCCCACTGTGCCAACATTTTGGAGTGCCGTTAAATCTGTGAACCTCCCATCCTCCTTGGGGAGGATTTTTTTTTTTTTTTACCTTGCATGTAAGGCAGACTGCCCTATTTTTCAACTCGTTTCCCCTCCAAGCTATAGAGCAGTGAGTGAAGAAACACGAGAGAACCCCATGCTCTTCTTCCTGACTCGGGTGATCACGTGTAGGTAACAAGGAATTATTCTGCAAATGTGCCTCAGTTCAGTCACGCTAGGCCTCTCTGCTGTTTGGAGAAGCCTTGGCCAGTACGCAGGAGATGTTGCTATGTTGCTTAGTTGAGCTTCTTGAAATTTGTGATCTGATCCTCTCATTCAACAATCCTGTTTGGATGCTTTTGCTGCGATTTAACACCGGGACATTCGATACCTCAGGGAAGACGCCTAGCTTTAATTCCCAGCATTTTCTGTGCACGCTTGGCCCTGGATGACTCATCCGTCACAGGAAATGCACAGCATCGAGCATGATTCACACTCTGAAATGCAATATCAGAGTGCCCGTGTTTATGGACAAGTAGTTTGACAGGTGCTGGGGACGAGCAACACAATGTCCAGGAGAGAGACAGAGCTGGGGGAGTGTTCCAGCATGCTGGGTGGCGCACTATCTCAAAATGAGGGGGAAGGGATGGGTCCAAGTCGTCCGACTACGCTCGAATGAAACAGTCTTTATTGCGGGGATTCTGAACCAACACATACAGTTAAAAATGCTAGTTTTGTGCATTTCTGGAGGTCAGTCAGTCGGTAGTCACATAGATCTGTCTTCTCTAACTGTGAAGTGCCTGTTTCATTATATAGGTTATGCTGAACTTGTGGCAGTGAGACTGCAATGAAACGATATGCAACGCACTCATGTTATTTGTAATACAGATATATAGGGCTTGCACAGTTAGTCATCACGGCAAAAGGCCTGTCTATATCCCCCCCTCCCCCATTTTAATCAAGCCCCTGGCGAATACCTTACGATGAGATCACCAGTGGCAACAAGATGGTAATATTCCCCCTGTGTATTCTTTATTAGTTTGCTCCTCGCTACTGCAATCTCTGGGTGGATGGATTTGAAGGGCACATATGAGAATTCTTTTCAGATATTTTCCTTTTTATTGTCCAATTTAAACAACACAACGTGTGTTTTGCCATCTGGACGGTGAGATCTGCCATCGTATGATCTCTCATCAGTAGAAATCTCCGAAGCAGAATGCTGTGCTCTCTCCCTCTCATTAGATAGTGGGAACTGAAGCTCCAAAATATGGTATTTTTAAATGCCTAATAGAAATGGGTTTTCAAAGGATCAGTTGCTTTCTCAGTCTTTCATGCCACTTATTCAACATTTGCTTGATAATGAATATGAACCAAGACTCCTTATGATGCAGGATATGGATTGCTGTTAGACCACGTCCCGCTTCATGTTTGTACAGGTGGCAGTGTTGGGACCCTGAGGTGACGCCCAGTGTATCTGGACGATGTTACACTGACCCTGTCTGAAGGGATGAGGAGAGTAGTGATGCAGTGATGACGGCCACCAGTTTTAACTGCAGTGTCTGAGAACTGACCACACATCCGTCAGAGAGGTACGATATCCTGGGCCTGTCCACTGCACAAGTCTCTCATTGGTGCTTCGTCCCCCTCACCTCACACCCACCCACCCCTCCCCCCTCTCCACCTCACACACACAACACATCCAACCCCCGAAGCTCCCCCCCCCCCAATGTCCCCCTCCCCAAACCCCACCATGGCCTCCAATAGACACTGGTGCAGCCTGTGTTTTGAAATGATGACCGCACTCTGCAGGATGGAGATGATGGACTTCCGAGGTCTGATCCTACAGTGAACCCGCCCACCGACCCACCCCCGGAGCGACAAGAGGAACGAGGGCGGCCGCAGGGGATCGCAGGGCGCCGTGCTTCCTCCAGCAAGGCTGATGCACATCCTCTCTTGGTCGGTCAGTTCACTCCTCCGAGACCGCCAGGATGACGTGCGGCCCCAGCGGTCCGACCGCCTGGTGAGAACCTCACGCAGGTGTGGTTGTGTGTGGGCCGAAGGACAATGGACAGAACAATGAAGTACGAGGGCCAGTACGAGGGGCTGTGTGGCGAGGGAAGGCGACCTCCAGCTCAAGTCCCTATAGGTTGGCAACGGAAGACCCACCACAATGGAGTTGTCTACATAAGGTAAAGACTCCTTTCTATATTTCTTTTTCTGCTCGGCGGGAATACGATTCTTATTTTCACTCTGTGCCCGTTTTATCCATTTCCTTGTAGATCCTTGCAATGGCTTCCAAATGACACTGTCATAAGGTTCCTCTTTTTACAACATTCCCAATGCATTTTACCCTTTAATTGGCCTTTTTACTTGTAAGTCAGATGGGTTTGAGATCACAGTGACCTTTATTTCAAGTCATAAAGCAGTTCCTTTTCCGTCTGCAGGAACGGATGAAAAGTGTGCTGTAAAAAAACACAATACCTAGATCAGTCAGGCATAGCCCCTTCTAGGGAGTCTAATATTACATTCCTGTTATATGAAGTATATTCGTCTCTGCTAGGCAGGTCTGGCTTGCATGGCCTTGAGGAGGAATGCGTTGGTGACCAGCTCGTACAGGGAATATTCTGTCTTTGCCGCTTAGCCGGGGAAGTCTGTCGGGCCCTGTGTTTTATGGAGCTATAATTCGCCACCACCAGACACCCCCTCTCTACCTTGCTCTCCCCACAGGATTGTTCTGTGAAGTATGTTAGATATTTCCTCCCGTTAATGCGCCTGCTAACCTAACGACACTGTTGTTTGCCCACGTGAAGGGTAGCCCAAAGTCACAGCGGTGTTCATGTGTGGCAGCCTCAAAGTTCACAATGAATTGAAAGACAACAGAAGCCATGTCATATGGTGTGATGTGACTTAACGGTGGTCTCTCCCATTCCTCCCTCTCAGTCCCAGTGGCTCAGTGCTAGCCTGCCTGGAGCAAGTGAAGAGCTACCTGTTGACCGATGGCACCTGCAAGTGTGGGCTGGAGTGCCCTCTTATTATTCATAAGGTGAGGCCTGTTGTTTTCATGCCACAGGGATTATACTTGGCGACGGGAACTTCTCAAAGTTCAAACGTGACTCAGAGGTTTAACACGGATGCTAACGGCTCTCTCTGCCTCGGTTAGATTTTCAACTTTGACCCTGGGGCTGCAGTCAAGCAGCGAACGGCGGAGGACGCCAGAGCCGACGCTGACGTCACCAAGCTGTGCATCCACAAGAGGAAGATCATTGCCGTGGCAACCCTGCACAGAAGCATGGAGTCCCCTCACCTTGTCAGTGGTGGCACTGGTATGTGTACACTATACGATTCAACCCATACACAGCATTTCACTTTTTTGTTATTTAGGTATGCAAGTGAAACTATAGTTTCTGTATGCTTAGAATCACTTTGACTTGTACCAGTAAACAGCCTATCGAGTTATGACATTGAAGGTATTTTGAAAAATCCATATAGGTTCAAATAACAGGCTTAGTTTTCATTTTTAATGTTGTTGAAAAAATTTTTTGTCATGAAACCATGTCTTTCTGGAATTCTAGTATATACCACCCATAAATGATGATGTGTCGACAACTTGTGAAACCTCAGCACTTTTCTCCCTTTTGTTTTTCCAATGCCATGTAGAAATGAAACTGATAGACAGTATCCTTATGACAGATTGAGACCAGCTCAGAAGTGTTGTGGTCGGTGTAGAGTGTTCACTGTGTATTGCTTCTAGGTTTTCTGCCCTGTCAGCATTCTGTATGCATTCATAACAGAAGTGAAAAATCTGACACCACAAAAAAGAAACATGCTTATCAAACACACATATCTGGAAAGACATGGAAGATATTTTAATATTTTTGATTTTCTGTTCCTTTCCCCTCTGTCCCAACATTTTCAGATTTTTCCCCTGTGGTTTCTAAGGGCAGGGTTTCTGGTTTCCATCCAACACGTCTTTATCTGCATCCCTTTTCTCTGCTTTCCAGGCACTGCTCCCATGGGTCCCATGAGCCACCAAGCAATAAGAAATAATATGCACAATGGTCCACCCAATTCTGTAGCAGCGGACAGTAAGAATCCTTATAAAATGTCGATGTCTAGTCAGCGGTACTATCAACATGAACTGGGTTCTTCACCTCAGAGGGATCCGTACTTGTGCCATAGCAGGGCAAGGCTGGGCGGCGGTGGCGGCGACCACAATAGCCAGAGGTCCCCTTACCGCAGCCGCCAGGGTGTGCTGCTGAGCCCTCCGTCCTCCACCTCATGTGGCTCGCAGCATTACGGAGACGGGACTCCCTCTCCGAGGACTGACTCTCTAAGGAGCCCCGACCGATCCATACTTGGTTTCCACGGCACGCTGAGCCCTGGCTCTGCCCACGTGAATGGCGAGCGCTTCACCCCTCTCTCACCCCCCGGCATCCTGCTCCACGGCTCACCTTCAGCCGTCCAGCCTTCGTGCGCCATGGCTGGAAGGACTAATGGTCCCCTGTCTCCTACTATCAATGCCAAAAGTCCTAATATGCAGAGGTCACCTTGCAGCTTCTCTCATAACATGGACTATCAGCATCAGCCCCAGTCACATCCCTCCTTGTCTCAGCTCCCTCCCTGCATCCTACAGAAGAATCAGGTGACCTCTGAGAAAGACCCTCTGGGTATTCTGGATCCCATTCCAAGCAAAGCCCCCAGCCGGGATCCCTCACTGCTGAACCCACCTGGCGTCCACAGTGCCCAACCTCAGGTACCATCAATGAATGTAAACATCCCCCCTTCCATCGTCCCTCTGCCAAGCAACCTCCCTTTGCCTACTGCAAAGTCTGGACCTGTCGTGCACGGTCAGAGGGTCCAGCATCCACCCGCCTCTTCGGTGTCTTCGTCCCCCATCGTGTCTCCGGTGCACATGGCAGGGCCTGGCCTGGCGAGGGTGGAGGAGTCCCCTCACCGGTCACGGTGCTCCTCAGCTTCTTCTGAGCACGGGGGTTATGCTCTGTCCTCGGGGCTCCAGGCGTCTTGCGGAGGCTCTAAACTTCCTCCCCGGTCCCCTCGGCCTTCCTTGCCCCCGAGCTCTGCGTACAAGCAAGACCAGCTCCATCACTTGAAGGACGGTGCGAATCAGCTGCTGGGAGGGATGAACAGTAGCCTAAGCAGACACCCTGGCTCCATGTGCCCTCCGGTGTCTGGATCCGAAGGTGCCCTTCACAGTAACCACCAAGGAGGAATGCCCCTCAACCAGCTCCTCGAGCAGCAGAATCCCTCCTCCTTCCCAGCCAGCAGCCTACTGTCAGCAGCAGCCAAAGCACAGCTAGTAAATCAAAACAAACTCACGGACGGCACGGCAGGGGCAGAGGTGCGGCCCAGCGGTTTGGGACATCCGGGGCTGGTTGGTGGAGGGCGAGGGGGAAATCATGATGGACACGGCACTTTAAACCCTAGATATGTACCCAACACTGGCCCTCTTTCAACTGAAGTCCAAAGTGGGAGAGCAGCTCTCAGAGACAAACTCATGGCCCAGCAGAGAGAGGCGCATCGCAAGCGGAAGCAGCCCAGTGACGGCGGCGAAGACGTGTCTTTTAACATGTTAAAGCATCCGATGAGTGGCGCTGGCTCCAGTACCTCTGGCTACTCAGAGCCCATGAGGAGAGCTCTGCAGCCGGGAGGACTGGCACCTAACACCTCCATGGCCCAGCTGCTTCAGTCTATGAGCAACCAGAATGCCCACAAAGGGCCCAACCATGTGGGGCACCACCCTGCCAGGTCTGGCAAGTCCCCCTTCTTTGAGGAGAGTGTGCCTCAGATGTCGGCTTTGCAAATGCTGCAGAGACCTAATCAGCACCAGGGCAGAACTGAGATATCCAGCTGTCAGAACTTCAATAGTGAAGGTTACTGTGGAGGCCAGGATCCCGGTATGGAACACTTCCCAGGTCTGATCAACCAAATACACGACCCTGCGATGGCTGGGAGCTTCGGGCCGTTGGGGTACGGAGGACACGAGGTTGTAAGCTCTGTGGGCAGTTCAGTCCCTCACCGTCAGCAGTTTGGACATTTCCAGAAACCGTCCCAGGGCAACCTCCACTTCAGAGACAGGACAGGGCTGCCTCCCATGATGTCCAATGGAGGCCAAACCTTCCCTGAGTCAGGTAAGCTGGTGTTTCCTCAGGATACATGAAAAAAAAAGAAAATGAATTTTGGTTGTTTTTTGTTTTGTTCTCTTCTATTTTTTTAGGTACAAATGTAGCCACAGTCATATTTGGTTGCATCTTAACATAATCATCATTTTAGCATTGCTGTGCATATCTCACTATTGTATTTCTTGTTCATTTTATCAACATCCTTTTACTGGTTCTGTACTTTCCCAGTATCATCCCTAACACTGCAGAAATCAGGCAAGGCCGTGTCCAGACGTGGCATAAACCAAAGATTTTAGATATTTTAAACCTGTATAAGACCTTTTTTAACATCTTTTTAAAATGTGATTACATTTTCTTTTTGTGATCATCTTTTTACATTTTCATCTCTGACACGCTTTTGCCAAAAAGTAGTTTTTAAGATCAATATGATACTAGGACATTTTAACCCTTTTGTCTCTGCTCTTTTATTAATTAATGAGTGATGTTTACTTTTACTTTTAGTATTTAATTTCTTTCCCCCCAACATATCTTATTTTATTCAGATTTTAGAATAAAGAGTAGACTACCACATGATAGCCCAAGCATCAGACATCAGAAATACGTTACATGGTCCTTTCCTGCCTGACGCAATATCTGCTTCTATCTATATTGTGGACAGTGAGGAGAATTCAGTGTTGGAGAAAGCAGACCCTTGGTATGTCCTCTGAAGTCTGCATGCCTCTGCTTTGCCAAGGGTGACAGTCTGTGACGGAGAACCAGGGAGCCACTAGGCACGCGTCACTGGTTCATGTGTCAGACGGCAGCGTCCTCTTGGCTGACGTCGCTGTCCCTGTGTCCTCGAGCTAGCCTCTAGTAACCTACATTCCATGTTCTCAGAAAGCAAGAGACTGGAGAGATGGGGTTGTAAAGGGGTCACACATAATGACATGGCACTGGCTTTGGTAAACAAGCTGGCATGCAGTAGTGATCCAGGGAATGAGGTGATGGTTTAAGACTAACATTTTATGGTGGTACAGCAGGGAACATGACAGGGATTTAACCTTTTTCCGCGGATTAAAACTAACTAAAACATAATTGGATTACTATTATTATTGTCTGACACGCATGCAACAGTGGTTGACTGGTATGTATATATCTAAGATATAATGGATACTGGGATCTTCCACTCATTTTTGTTTTCACAGCTGAAATCGAGTATCAATTGGTAGTTGGTTAGGGCCGGTTGAACTGTATGGACATGCAGTTCCCTCAACATGACAGACATATACCACACATTCATAAACATGGGATGCATTTCTGTTTCAATACAGGAGCTCCACACAAATGATCACATTCACTTCGTGTCCAAGCTCTGTGGATTCAGCAAATGTCCTTCGAAACCAAGTTAGCGGATCATGGTGGCTACTTTGTTCGAGGTTTGTCATCTGCTTTGTAAATGAACCTTTTTGTTTTTGTTTACTAGAGCTAGTCCACCCTTCTGTTTGTGTCTCTTTTGTCGGCAACTTGTCCCTTCTTGTTCTTGCCTCACTCTTGTCCTCCGGCAGCCACTGTATTGAGTCACGGTAAGCCACGGTTTTCCCCATTACGACTGGTATTGTTAGGGGTGTTCCAAGCTTTATTCCCCATTGGGTTCTCTTTATTTGAAGTGTCCACCATCCTGAGCTATTTGTTGGCAGGGTTGTACTTTTAGTGTCAGACTCCATATCTGGGAGGACCAGGAGAACCCAAATCAGTTAGTTTCTTGTTTTAAAGCAGTTTTAGTTTTTGTCATATTTCACATCGTCTTTTCCATGCATCATTCTTCCAATCAACACCACCTCACAAACTGCTTTAAGTGACACCCACACAACCCACCCTGTCCCTAGTCATAACTATAAACCTGTTATTTGCACTGATAATTGCCTTATTTGAACATTTCACATGCTTTACGGTGATTCTCCCAACCACGCAAACCTGGTTCTAATATGTTTAGCAGTGTCTTAGTTGGGAGGAAGATTGTTCTCAGATAAGATCTCGTTCTCTTTTCCCTCACTTATTCCTCCATTCTAGCGTCGGGATAATCCTCCCTTTTGTGTTTCCTTTCCATCCCCCTCTCCCTGCTCCCAGGTGAGGGCCGCTCTCTAAGCTGTGATCTAAGACAGGCTCAAGAGGACAGTCTGCAGTCTCTCCTCAGGACCAGCCACGCACTGCAGCTCGGCCAGTCTGCAGCACAGGGCCAGCCTGCAGCACAGGGCCAGTCTGCAGCTCAGGGCCATCCCTCTAACCCTATGGACAGCCTGCTTCAGAACTTCCAGGTCAGGCATTGACCTTCAGTAAAGACCTCATAAAGAATGATCTATATATGATATATATATATATAGAAATTGTGACACATTGTTAACTGTCTTTTCAAGGTGGGTTTGCCTGAGAGGGTCCCGCTCCCCAACAGAACAGTAATTAGTCGTCCTGGGGTCATGTTTTCCACCGGCGCCCCCCTGAACAGCCAGCAGGAGTACCAGTCCGCCCAGGGTCTCCTTAGCAGTGAGGCAAACTACCGGGCACCAGCGGGCATGGCCAGCAAGACCACCTCCAGCGTCATCACGTCGATGGCCCGCGTCGGTGTGTACACAGATTCTGTTCCCGGCGAGCCCGTCAACCTTTCCCAGGGCGCTACTCACTCAGTCATCCACGGCCCGCTCCGCTCCTACCCTCAGGAGGCCGAGCGACGCCCATCCAGGGTGGGTCGGCCCCGCAAGAACCCCGACAAGACCAGCACCTCCCCGGCCGCTGTGGGAGCCCCGGTGCGGCTCCGAGCCCCCCGGCGTGGCACCCAGCGGAGGCCAGCGGTCCGGGAGGCTGAGGCCCGTCAGGGTCTGTGGTGTAGCGAGGAGCTCCTCCAGCAGAGCTCCCTGGACCTTCACAGGAACGGCTCCTACTTGGAGAGGCCCAAGGGCTATCCCAACCCCGGGGACCCTGCCCTGTCCCAGTTCAACGGCATGTATTCCAGACCCGGCCTGGTGACCCACATGAATGGTGGAGCCATGTCCCCTGGAAGGGCTCACCCCAAACACATCCAGCCCCCAGGAGGGTTCTCTTCTCCAGAGGGCCACTTCGTCAAGGACTACAGTCACTACAACGGACACTTGAATGGCCATCCGAACGGACACTACAATGGGCATTATAATGGCCAACTAAACGGCCACTGTGCACTCAGTGCTCCAGGAATACAGAGTAGTGGCAGCGAGGAGGACCCAGGGCCTGTTGACCCTCTTTTCTCCACCAGGGGGCTTCACCAGAAGCCTAGGAGCCACCCGGCTGGAGACCTGCTCTGGGGCCAGGGCAAGGGCTTCCCTCCCTGGCCAGGGAAGCCCAGGGAGGAGGGCCACATCTATCTCCCTGGCGTGCTGAACAGCATACAGGACAAGGTGAGGCTTGCGTCTTTCTTTTGACATCAGCATTGGTTGGGTACTTGCTCTTTGTACTTTTCCTACTTGCGTCATGCACTGCTCCACTGATGGAAAGATAATGTTTACAAGAAATGAGTTTTAAATGGCTGAGGCTGTGTACGTTACTGAAAGGCATTCATCACAAAATGCAGGGACCAGAGAAGAAACATGCACGGTGTTCTGCTTTCAAAAACAACATTTTGCTTGGCTGCACTGTCAAAGGCCTCAGAGATACCCAGAAGAAAAACATTGGGGCAACAGTATAATGGATTTGACACCATCTCAGAGGTCATTCCAACTCTGCTTTCACCTGTGTGTCTAAAGCCCTTGGATAAATGTATTCACTGCTGACTGAGTTTGTTCTTATTTTTGTCCACTGGTATCCTCAAGGCAATTAAAATGTTGAGAGGATAGGAGTGCATTTTTTACCTCCTAACAACACATAAATAGATAACAAAGTCATCTTTTGGGCCAGGTTTTATTTGGCTACGGCTTGGTGCTTTGCTTTAGGCTGTGACAGGATGGGCTGTGATGAAGAGGTGGAGTGATTTCTGTAAATGAGGAATTCAAAGTAAGTCAAAAAGGCGGCATAAGACGCTGCTCTTTTAATTTAGAAATGAATTATATGGAGTTCTCTGTTAAAGTCTAATTAAATTTGGTCAGGCTGTATTGACTATGAAAAGTGAAATGTAGTCATGTTGGCCTGAATCAGTGTGTACATTGGCCTGAGTCATTGTTTAAACCTCTGATAAGAAGCTTTCACAAGCATGCTAGGCTAACCAGAATCACGCCTTTTAGGTCTATGCTTTACCCCTGCAGTGCTCAGGGAGGCTAAAACAAATGTCAATTTGTATATAGTCCAAATACAGCACATGTATATCGATTAAGTGTAGGTTTGTATTAAATCAAAAGGTTGCAGGTTCAAATCTGCCCCACCTCCCCCTATATTGCTTATGTTTGCACTATGTAATGTAATGTCATGTTTAATGGGAAACTTTTCCAAGTGGCTGTCTCTTCCACTGGTGTGCAATGTGGGGGTTGTGATGCTTGTAGTTGAAGATTCTTACTACCTTCCCTGTGCTGTGGCGTTGTTTAACCCAACACAGGTAGAGGCAGAGAGGTTCCACAGGACACTGGCAGAAGACCTGGAAGCCCTACATAAAGCTAAGATGCACAGGAAGTAGGTAACTTTTTCAGGGATACAGTTATTTTTCAAATTGCCGCATCTTCCAGACATACCCTGAGACATGGTTATGGTATTTATATCTATATTTATTTTTCTTCCAGTGGCATGGAACTGAACAACCATCTAGAAGCTGCTATACAAGACGCAATGACTGAGCTGGACAAATTAACGGGCAATGTTAGTAATCTAATATCTATATTCATGTGTTTATGATTGCAGTTATTACATTTTCTACATGTCATTGGATGTCATCATTTCTTTTGGATATAGCATTACATACTTTCCAGAGAGGTCCCTTCTCACTAACTAAGTTTGTGATATAACTAGCGTCAGCTATATGTGTAAAGGTATGTGATATAACTAGTGTGTATAGGTGACGTTCTCTTGTCCTCTCTTCCCCAGTTGTCTCAGAGAGACAGACAGGCTAAAACCCCCAAACCCAAGAGGAGGAAAATCTCCAGATGACAGTGAATGTTGGGGCCTGGTCCTCCAGCCGGTTCCTGTCTTGGCTCTGGCAGTTCCTGATCCTGACACAACGCTCCTTCACCGCCACCATCCCCACGGCACGACAGTCAGAGAACAAGGATCGGGGTTCCTGTCTTTAAAACTGTTATTGAATTCACATACTTCTTAGACTAGGATCGGAAAGTTCTATAAAAAAAACTTTTTATGAGAACCGTCTGTGTTTCAGACTGGTGTACATAGGAATTTATCCATTATCATATTCTTGAATTAATTGTGATTATTGTTCAGTGTTGTCATCGGTGAGTCAGTTGGATTGTCCAATGTACATATCAACACGGTCCGTTCTTTGGTTTCAGTCAACCGTGTGACTGGGTGTTTCATCACTCCCTGCCTATGAAATCCCAAGTAAAGTTGAAAGACCTGGGCTTGTCCCATTCACTGCTTTTGTGCATTAGGCATGCAAATACCTCCAACCACTCAACCTGCATGTTTTCTTTACTGATTTTGAATGTATGTACTGTAAAACTACTTTGTTGAAGAAAAGAAAAAGCCATTTTGGGAAGGGGCCAAAAATATGCCTCTTAAATTAAGGAATTATTTGTATTCCCAAAATAATATTTATTTTCACAGAATATTTTTGATAAAACAGATTTCCTGTTACATCTGCAAAAAACGAACTAAAAAAAAAAAAAAAAGTGAGTTTCAAATGCTTAATGTAGAACTCTGTGTTATGGTGTTAAAGCATTCTCAAATTAGTAATTCTACAAACCCTTGAGAAATAAATACATGTTTTGCCAAAAGTGTTATGAGGAGACGAAAAAGTATGAAAGCTCTCAATATGTAATCGATAATGTTGAAAAACATAGTTAAACACTATTTGTAACTTGACGGGTCAATAAGCCTTAACAGTATTATATCCTGCACGTATACAGTAGGTGCAGAAAGTGACATCAGTGAAACCTTTGCTTTCTGCTTCTTCAGAGTTTCAGTGACCCAAGAAAGTATTACAATTTAGTTTGATTCGAGCATACAGCCAATATCAAAACTCATATCTGCCAAAGCTACTCAGTGTCACAGATTTGGCATTTTAGTTTATATTATCTCTAGAGTCTATTTTAGTGGCCTTATTTTTCTTATTTAAAATGTTTTAGTGTTAGTTTTTCTCTTTTTTTGCATTTGTAATTTATTTATAAATGAATCCCATATTTATTTGGAGAAATGATGTTTAGCAATAATACTAACAAGAGTTTAACACTCTGAAAAGCCTTAGAGTATTATATTTTTCTCCTGGACACAGAAACGGACAGTAAAATGTATATTCTGTTAATGTAATATTAAATCAATTGTGTTTATAGGAAGTGTACATTTATGGACTTCTGTGATGTTTGTTTATATGTTTTATTTGATTTTTACATAGTAATAGATGGTCAATCTTCTTTTCATTTTTTATACTTGTCCATTTGACCATTTGGATTAGTGTTGATTTAAATATATTTCTACATTCAAACAAATGCTAATTTAAGATTATATACTAGTGTCCAGTGTTAAGGATTGTCATTATGAACGTATATTTGGTTTTGGTATTGATTTAATCATGAACACTGCCGAGGTCATTACAGCACGCTGTAAGCAAAATGCTAGTTTTGTTGGATTTTGAGTGAAAAACCTCCCACTGTCATGATGACGAACTCTAGGATTTAAATTGAGGTAACATAAGAATCTCACATTACTCTAAAGTATCAAGTATTTATCACGAAAAAGCAGTTTGTTGTATTAAATGTCTGTTATGAATGTCTTATGTTTCCCTCTGACCTCTTGTCTCATTGCAGTGATCATGACTTAATAAACATTTCCCAATACAGTGACAAACTTTAACCAATATCAGCCTATATACATATTCAGTAATTGTAAATTATATATGATAACTTATATTTTTGTTGAATTAACTTTTTTTTCATCTCAAAAAGACTTGCATTTGGAGGTTGTTATTTGTTAAGAAATATGTGTTATGCTTTGTAAGTAATTTGGTAGTGTAACATCTATGAAATGTTACAGCAGTATGGTAACATCTTCTTTTGTCCATCTCTACAGTCTACAATATGAAATTTGTTGTAGAATTTAATTGGTCTGTTTCTACATGGCATAATTTCCAAACGATGCCTGAACTAACAGGCAGTGAAGGGTTGCTTTCATGTCTATTCCAAAGGGATTTCAAATCAAAGTATTCCGGTAATTTTGTAATAAAATATTCAAACAAAGATGTGGAGCTGAATGGTCTTCTCTATTTAAATTGTGATGCTTAAAGTTGCCATAGACACCTTCACTTTGACATTTTGACACTTTGACAGCCCCCCATTATACATCTTAATGAGCTAACTGCTAATAGAATAGCTAGTTGGTACAGTATGTAGATAGTAACAGTCCTGTTTTCCACGTGATGAAATCAACAATCCTGTGCTAGAATCTTGCCGACAATTTACAACTGTACTAGAATCTTGCCGACAATTTACAGCTGTACTGTTTTTTCTTTTTTTATAATATACTAATAAAATGGCTTGCAACAAAACTGTGAGAGGGGCTGTACACATTCAAGATAGATGAGGGACAAGACTCACCTCTATTTGGAAGATTACTGGTGGTTGGCATCCAATAGAGTGTGAGTCACAGGGCCAGAGATGGGTCTAAACCCTCCCAATCAGTCTGGTCACCTTTAGAACAAGGAATATGTGGGTGCTCAGTTAGCTGAACTCTGCAACAAGCCCTCCACTGTCAGTCCTGAAATGCTATGACCTCTCAAGCTCACCCATTATATCTCCTTTTCCCTCAAACAACACTGAAGTAGGGCATGATGCACAGATTCCAAATGATAGGCCTAAACAGCCATGGATTATGATTAGCTGGTATTTTTTTATTTTGAAAAATCAATAGAAAAGACAGCACACTCATAGCTGTTGACTATCTCCAACTGGTCTGTTTCACTTCGTACAACATGTTAATTTAAAATGGGAAAAACTTACAGTCCCTTTAACTGAATCCATCCGAATCTGAACAGTAGTGTTCACCGCTAGTATTAGTGGGCTAATTAAGTATTCAGGCAGACTTTCAGTTTAATTTCTTCTTTTAAATTGTAGATATCAGACCTATAGGCCTATAGGATGGATGAATTGTTTGGTATTCGTGTTT
Organism: Hypomesus transpacificus; assembly: GCF_021917145.1. Taxonomy (NCBI): domain Eukaryota; kingdom Metazoa; phylum Chordata; class Actinopteri; order Osmeriformes; family Osmeridae; genus Hypomesus; species Hypomesus transpacificus. The sequence continues at coordinate 11,515,066 of NC_061082.1, forward strand.
AAAACTTGCTTTAGATTAATTCCACATTACTAACAATAAATAATAAATACTTTGAAGATAATGACCTATTTGGAAGTTAATTGGTTACTTTTGTGGCCGCAGGTTTGAATGATGGGGGGAAAGGCTTGTTCCTTACAATTAATACACAGGAGAACTCTACATGAGGGACAGTGGGACCTGAGACAGTGGACGTATTTTCAACGTGTACAACTTAGTTTGATTTAGTTTTCACTGTATTTGTACAGAAAGTGATAAGAAGCGTTGCATGGGTTCTTCATGCATGTTGTATGAGATGCGCACGCAACACCACGGCCCATGTTTTTCCGATGTCTCGCACTGGCTGCCGGGATTGCTCAGCCGCTGTGTGGACATGTCCGCCATGTTTTTCATGGCGCAGAGAGCGGATCAGCCGAGGAAAATAGCTTTTAAATCCAGTTAAACTCGACCAGAAATGGCTTATCGCACTGGATTTCAATCAAATGGAAACTAATGAGTTCTGTTATTGTGGAAACAATCGAGTCCCGTTTGGATTAATACAAAATTTTTGATCGAATTCTGGCGGGATTCATGTTTCCTTTACAGTCTATGTGATTGTAATAGGCGCAAACAATGAGTAAATTATCGTTCCGAGCGCGAGCGCTAGACGCCGCCAAACCTCTCCCAATATACCGCAACAGAGACCTTCCAGACTTAAATGACTGCGTATCAATCAACCGGGCTGTACCACAGATGCCAACGGGGATGGAAAAAGAAGAAGAATCGGTATGTATATAATTTAAAATAAAGAAATCTTAAAAAGTATCTCAGGTCCGCTGGAGTACACTGGTATTCAAGACGTGTTTCCGCACTACTTTCTGCGTAGCGTGTGCTGTGCTTACGCTATGTCTCATTAGTTACGTAGCTTGCGTAATAAATCGAGGTTTTTACGATTATTTCTACTCCTATAACGTAAAGAATGCGCTCTACGTAGGATTTTAACCTAAAGGGTTTGGGTTCGTGACGTGGGTAATTTTACGTATATCGTTTGCGGATTTGCAACATGTCGTTGCGTATGAGGCATAGCTAGCAAGCTAGATTGCTTCTGCATGCTGCAAATAATAAGGCTATGTAGCGAACACACTTGCAAGTGACGTATTTTAAACACAGATAAATGTATCTAAAAGTGGTGGCCAGCATACAAGTTGTCACATTAGTCAATAGTATGTGTCAAACCCATGCGTAAGATTCACATAATTTGTACATATTTAAAATAATTTGTTCAATTTAATGTTTCAACAGTGTTGAACCAAAATATGTGTCCGTGGTCTGTATTCTGAAATGTATTCATATTTGCCTACACACACATACCACAACTCAACTTGTTCCTATATAGTAATGAACTCTTCCTTGCCCCTTCCCCAACAGGAGCACCATCTCCAGAGGGCCATCTCAGCACAGCAGGTGTTTCGGGAGAAGAAGGAGAACATGGTTATCCCTGTTCCTGAAGCGGAGAGCGACATCACCTACTACGACCGCCTCTACAAGGGAGACCTGAAGATCCCCAAGCAGCTCTTCCACATACAGTGTGAGTAGCACCTCCTCTCTCTGCGCTTGGTGCTGCTCTTTCTCTTCACACAGACACACACACACACACACATAGACACACAGTCAAATAAGAACACAAATCAAATGCTATACCGAGGACCACACAGATCATACCCTCACAAGTGCAGTCCTCCTCTGCGACCGCCTGTCTGTGTGGTGGCAGGCGTTTGGTGCTGACCAGCTGTTCTCTCCCTCAGCCCTGGGCCTGGACAATGAGCAGCCGGACTACGACATGGACTCCGAGGACGAGACCCTCCTCAACAGGCTCAACCGCAAGATGGAGATCAAGCCCATACAGTTTGAGACCATGGTGGACCGGCTGGAGAAGGCCAGTGCAAACCAGGTACACGCACAGCAAGAATAGCAGCTTAGCACACTGTAGGTCCATATTACGTCCAACTTCTAGGTTGCTGTTAAACCAGATAGAACCATGCACAACTTTTAGTTTGTGGTAAACAAACATGTTTACACGTTGCATTTCATCCCGATGACAAGCGCGCGTCTGTGTGTTGTCATGTTCAGCTGGTCACTCTCCCTGAGGCGAAGCTGCTGCTCAACGAGGATGACTACCTCCTCAAGTCTGTGTACGACTACTGGGTGAGGAAGAGGAAGAACTGCCGTGGCCCTTGCCTCGTCGCCCACATCAAGCAGGAGAAGAGGGATGGCTCCACCAACAACGACGCCTACGTGGCCTTCAGACGCCGCACGGAGAAGATGCAGACCAGGAAGGTGAGAGACACCATCTTGGCTGGCACCCCCCCCCCCCCCCACACACACACACGCACACACTGACACAGCTCATACTGCCCCCCACCCCCACATGGCAACCCTAACATTCCCCCACCCCTCCCCTGTTTGAATCACCCCCCTCCCCTTCTCTAAATCAGCCATCACAGCCCATCACAGCATCAGAGTTTGTGCTCATATTCGGACTGTTCTCTCTGCTCCTCCGCCCAGAACCGCAAGAACGACGAGGCGTCGTACGAGCGGATGCTGAAGCTGCGGAGGGAGTTCAGCCGCACAGTCACCATCCTGGAGATGATCAAGAGGCGAGAGAAGAGCAAGAGGGAGATGCTGCACCTCACCCTGGAGGTGGTGGAGAAACGGTGAGAAGGGCCGCGCTTCCTCAGAGCGCCAACGCATATCTGCACCAAGCCCCTCTCCCAACAGGGCTGTTCCAGCATCCGCCCGCCCCCCCTTCCCCCCCCGGAAGCATTAACAGTAGAGTGATTATGAATCTGTGTTTTGTTCTGACATTCTTGTTGTGTGTGTGTGTGTGTGTGTGTGTGTGTGTGTGTGTGTGTGTGTGTGTGTGTGTGTGTGTGTGTGTGTGTGTGTGTGTGTGTGTGTGTGTGTGTGTGTGTGTGTGTGTGTGTGTGTGTGTGTGTGTGTAGGCATCAGATGGGTGACTACACAGGAGAAGTGCTCAGCGAGGTGACGGTCCCCCTGCCTGAGAAGCCCTTGTACACTGCTCCCATCATCCTCACCAACGGCAACCGTCACAAAGCTGACATCAAGACCAAGGTAAGAGCCTGTGCTAAACTCCACTATCGGTTCATGACTTTATATTACGTGACATTTACATTTCATGTATTACATTTTTATGAAACTGACATAGAAATAGTGCATGTAGATAATCAAGGTCCCGAAGTGCACAGTTCTAACAGGAATTCTGCGTGTAATGCTAAGGGACAGCACTACAGGAACTAGCGGAGGAATTTTCAAGCCTGTCTTCCTCTCTGTCTCCCTCTCAGACACACAAGTCCGCCCTCCCCTACCAGGTGTCAGTCAAGGACGAGGCTCCCTTCGACTTTGTCCGACCCAAGAAGAAGTACGCCAGGAGGGAGAAGCTGCTCTGCCCGCCGCGCAGGCCCGGACGCCCTTCCAGCCAGTATACCATCAACAAGGCCGACATCAAGCAGTACGACTTCCACAGCTCCGGGGAGGAGGAATACCCCCCACTGGTCAGTAGCTCCTGGGGGGTCTGCTATGTGCGATAGACTAATGCATTCTGCAGAGAAGGGAGACCGTTTGGAATAGAAGGGGAGAAAACAGGACAGAGCAATACGGCGGATATCGCAATTGAAAAAAAACGACAATGTTTTTGACAACGTTGTGAAGGCGTCAGGCGTGTGTTGCTTACCGTGCGTGTCCACTACAGCGGAGCGGCGGCTTCCAATTCATTTTCAATGAAACCGGGCATGGACGCTCGTGTAGGGCATTGTGGGAGCGTAAGCGAGCGTCAACGCCCGGTTTCATTAAAAATGAAAATGAGCGGCTCTGCGCCGCTCCACTGTAGTGGACACGCACGGTAAGGCGGCCGCCTTAACTGAAAAGTGCTGCGGGAAACCCTGAGGTGGCTGGGGTGGTGCTGCATTCAGTAATATGTAGTGTAAGGGTGGTGTAAAGGTTGTTTAGCATAGGGTAACATGATGGTAGTAAGAGGTGTAGCATGGTGGTTGTAGGTGTAGCACGGTGGTAGTAGGTGTAGCGTATTGCCAGTAGGTGTAGCGCGGTGGTGGTTGTAGGTATAGCATAGTGTGTTGTAGTGGGGTTAGCCTAGGGCTGCTTGATTATGGGAAAAATCATAATCATGATTATCGTGGTCAATATTGAAATCACGATTATTCAAACTATAATTTTTGGGTTTGAAAACATGCATTTATTTACTGAGAACTTAAACATTTCCCCTTAAAAAAATACACATACTGACGGATGACTTGACTATCAAACTGTAATGTTACTGAAACTTTAATATTCAACACAGGGTAGGTCTGCCACAAGGTCTTTAAACACTTGATATTTACTTATAGGTCTACGTATTAGACTAAAAACACGTCTGTTCCTCACGGTAGGTTTACTATAACTTTTAATAGCTTGTAGATAAATTACATTTTAACAACGAACACGCTCAGTATTCGTTCGTGCAATTTGCTGTCAACGGTCGATGCTGCTGATTACAGGCTCACTGGCATGTCCCGCCTCCTGCCAATGGCATATACTTCCTGATGCCGCATGCAGGTTAAAGATTGAACTCCCTCTCGCCGTGTTGAATGCTTTTGGGGGAAGGATTGAATTGCGCGTGCGCGTCTCTTTCAGAAACTCTCTAGGCCTAATGTAAAACGAAAAATGCTAATCGGTTAAATGAGTTTGGAGATCGTTTGACCCAAAAATCGAAATCGCGATCCAAAGTCGATTCAGGGGGGGTTCTATACTGCCATTACAGATGTGTAGTGATAGTTGTATTTCCAGGTGATTTAATATCTTTGTGTGTATCCAGTCTCCTCCCTCAGAGCCAGACGAGGAGAATGACCCAGACGGGGTGTTTGCCTTCAGGAGGAAAGCAGGGTGTCAGTACCTGGCTGTAAGTCTCTACCACACAGCTGCTAACAGGAATAGCCTCTGTAATGATCTGTATTGTGTTACTTGGGCTTCATCTGGAACCAAAGGATGTGATATTGGTCCTGCCCTGGAGTGGCTGCTGAATAACCATTCACATTTTTTTCCATCATTCTCTCCCTCATTCTCAATCTGTCTTGCGCTCCCTCACTCCTGTCTTCCCCTCTCTGCCTCCCATCTCTCTCCCAGCCCCCTGTGGACCAGCGTGGAGGGATGTTGTGGGAGCACCCAGAGCTGGCTGGACTGGACACCCTGCAGCATCGCCACTCCCTCACGGCCCTCTCCATACTCCCCCGCTGTGTGGGTCTGGCTCGTCGCAGGCTGGGCCGGGGTGGCAGGTACGCCAGCTCCCACACCCCTCCACTCCCACACCCCAACACTCCCACACCCCTCCACTCCCACACCCCTCCACTCCCACACCCCTCCACTCCCACACCCCCTCCACTCCCACACCCCTCCACTCCCACACCCCTCCACTCCCACACCCCTCCACTCCCACACCCCTCCACTCCCACACCCCTTCACTTCCACACCCCAACACTCCCACACCCCTCCACTCCCACACCCCAACACTCCCACACCCCTCCACTCCCACACCCCTCCACTCCCACACCCCTCCACTCCCACACCCCTCCACTCCCACACCCCCTCCACTCCCACACCCCTCCACTCCCACACCCCTCCACTCCCACACCCCTCCACTCCCACACCCCTTCACTTCCACACCCCAACACTCCCACACCCCTCCACTCCCACACCCCAACACTCCCACACCCCTTCACTTCCACACCCCAACACTCCCACACCCCTCCACTCCCACACCCCTCCACTCCCACACCCCTTCACTCCCACACCCCTCCACTCCCACACCCTTCCACTCCCACACCCCTTCACTCCCACACCCCCTCCACTCCCACACCCCAACACTCCCACACCCCCTCCACTCCCACACCCCTTCACTCCCACACCCCTCCACTCCCACACCCCTCCACTCCCACACCCCCTCCACTCCCACACCCCTCCACTCCCACACCCCTCCACTCCCACACCCCTTCACTCCCACACCCCTCCACTCCCACACCCCTCCACTCCCACACCCCCTCCATTCCCACACCCCTCCACTCCCACACCCCTCCACTCCCACACCCCTCCACTTCCACTCCCACACCCCAACACCCCAACACTCCCACACCCCTCCACTCCCACACCCCAACACCCCTTCACTGCCACACCCTTTCACCCCAAAAACCATGATTTTAAATGTCAGTCTGTCTCTGATACAACTGAGATGTGTGAACACACCCTAACCTGTGATGTCTACCTGCTTCTTTTCTGTCTCTCCCCTCTACTTTCTCTCTCCACCTCTTTCTCTCCACCCCTCATCTCTCTACATCCCTCTTCTCTCTCTCTCCACCCCTCCTCTTTCTCTCCACCCCTCATCTCTGCATCCCCCCCGTATATACCTCTCACCCCCCCCCCCCCTTCATCCCTCCCCCTCATCCATCCCCAGGGTGTTGTTGGACCGCATGTCATCAGACATGGACGGCGTTCTGCAGCAGCTAGACCAACACGTCCTGACCTCCCTACCAAGGCCCGGGGCTCCACCTCCTCCAGACAGCCTCACCACGCAGTCCCACAGACATGCCCCCTCGGCGGGCTCCGTCGCTGCCTCCTCCCTGGCTGACATCCTCAGCAACATCCAGACCCTCAGGTGGCGTTGCTTCGCACCGCGGCCCCGACTGGAGGAGTCTGGAGCGGGGGCCAGGCCAGGCACAGACTCCCTCTGCAGCAGGCTGGCTGGGGGACTGGCACTCAGTACCAAGAACAAAAGCTCAGGTCAGACACCATCCACACCTCAACAGGGACTAGCAGTGCTTTGATTTACATTTAGTCATTTTTTTGCAGACGCTCTTATCCAGAGCGATTTACAGTATTTCAGCAGTTCTGTGTGTATCTCAACTGGGAATAGATGGTGCATATATTTAAACTGAGATTAAATACAATATACAGCTTGGATGTGATTTATAAATGCTAGAAGAGAACTGCACTCTGCCCTCTAATGTAGGTACAGCTCCCTCCCCCAAACCCCATTTGACCTGTCTGCCCTGTCTACGTCTGCACCCCTCTCTGTCTCCTGCAGTTGGCATCACAGAGCAGCAGTATCAGACTCACCAGCAGCAGCTGGCCCACATGCAGAAACAGCAGCTGGCTCAACTCCTGCACACCCCTCCCTCCCAACATCCCTCACTGCCCGAGCATCAAAACACACAGGTACACACTCTCACAACACCCTCTACACAAGCACACAGGTACACACTCTCACGACACCCTCTACACAAGCACACAGGTACACACTCTCACGACACCCTCTACACAAGCACACAGGTACACACTCTCACGACACCCTCTACACAAGCACACAGGTACACACTCTCACGACACCCTCTACACAAGCACACAGGTACACACTCTCACGACACCCTCTACACAAGCACACAGGTACACACTCTCACGACACCCTCTACACAAGCACACAGGTACACACTCTCACGACACCCTCTACACAAGCACACAGGTACACACTCTCACGACACCCTCTACACAAGCACACAGGTACACACTCTTATGACACCCTCTACACAAGCACACAGGTACACACTCTCACGACACCCTCTACACAAGCACACAGGTACACACTCTCATGACACCCTCTACACAAGCACACAGGTACACACTCTCACGACACCCTCTACACAAGCACACAGGTACACACTCTCACAACACCCTCTACACAAGCACATAGGTACACACTCTCACGACACCCTCGGTTTTCAACCGCTGTGTTTTGAGAAACTGTCCTTTTGGTTTCAGACTGCCAACACCACTGACTGCATGTCCAAGACTCTGGACTCGGCGAGCGCACACTTTGCTGCCTCGGCTGTGGTCAGCGCCCCAGTGAACAACGAGAACAAGCCCCACAAGACCAGCGTCAACGGCCTGGTCCACCCTCCAGGTGAGGAAGTCACAGGCTGATATGTACCCCGAGTGACTACCGTCATAGTTACAGGACAGCGGTCATACTGTGGCATGTGCCATATCCATTGTCTGAATGGTTATACAGTTGAATGATTGTGTTAGAACAGTCATACAGTGGAATGATTGTGTTAGAACAGTCATGTTATATCTGAATGGTTGCTTTTGCGTTTTAATTGTTTTGTAGCGGGTGTAGTCACACTGTCGCATGGCTTCTTCCACAGGACCTCCCAGACCTCCTCACTCCACCAGCACATCCCACAGCAACACAGGCTCGCCAGTCAGGCCTCACTCTCTGCCCAACCACAGGTCACACGCCCACGCCCACCCGGGCAGCGTCAGCGCGGTGTCCCCCGCGCACCTCCACCACAGCGCCCGGCTCTCCGCCCCCTCGCCCTCCGCCTTGAAGCTGGCCAGCGTAGCCAGCAGCAGGGACCGCGGGCCCAGGGTCACACCAGGCAGCCCTGTGGGCAGTATAGCCAGGTGAGCTGGGGAGAGGAATAGTGAAGGGAACACCGCATTTGGAACGGTCCAGGTTTAGAAAGATTACATTTTGACCACGCGCTGAACTAGCCAACATCTTAACTATGCACTACATAACTTATGTTGGTGACTGGTATCAGATGGCTCAACAAACACGAGCTGAATCCAAAAAGACTTAACTAGTTCTACACAGTATGCACTAGCAGTGTCTGCTGCCTCTGACTGATCGTCTTCTCTTTGGTCATTTGTGAATTGCAGTCTTCTGCTTATTATAAGATGGGTAGATAATCTTGATTTTGATGCTGTGAAGTGAAGAATGTTTGTGTTCTGAATGTTTTGTATTCCGAATGTAATTGTTAATTGACTGGCTGTCTCCTTGTGCCCCCAGGGATAATCATGAACCAGAGAGACTAGCATTGAACGGTATATCAGAGACCACAGTGGCCATGGAGGTGACATAACCCTCTCACCCCGCCAGCTCAGACGGGTGAATGTGACACACAGAAACCTCCCAGAGGACAAGTGCACGCCCCAGCCACCAGGGGGTAGAATACAAGGACCTGTGCTTTAATCCGGCATATCAAAATATTATAAGAGATTTGTCAATATTATAAATGTACATTTTGTAAATTGGGAATATCACTACCGTGTAATATAGTATATTTGTATCATTAGTGTGTTCCTTTTTTCTGTTACTTGAATTCAAGCGATTTTGTCATCATGCTTTTGCACTTGAAAATGCAAACAACTAGTATACACAAAACAATGCACCCGTTTGTGTAAGGGATCATGAGCATGGATCCTACATCACTCGTTTTTCATTATTTATTTTGAAATGTTTACATTTTTGTATCTCACAGAAAACAAATCAGCAAAATATGTCTGCAGGGATGGACATCAGTCTTGCTAGCATATTCGCTTATGTGCTTTTTTTCTTTTCTAATTAGAAAAATTAGCCCAATTTGATTTGGTTTCACAAATTAAATAGATATTGATGTTTTGTAATTAGATTGGTGGCATTTTTTTCCATACAGACAAGTTTTCCTGTTGCTTTGTTAGGTGCAACAGGAATGTTGTCTTTTTAATTTTTAATTTCCTTTTTGATGAAAACATTTCATTCAATGCATATTTTTTTCCCAAAACATTGAAGAATGAGCCATTGTCTCCACAGGAACATATTTATTTAAATTCACATTGAAATAACAAATAAATGCATCCTTGAATCAATCCGCAAATGTAAACCAGGAAAATGTTTTTATAATATATTTGCCTTTTTAAACGGGTAGGGAGTGTGAGCCAGTAAAAAGGTACATGGCACTAGACCGTGTCTCATGCGATGTGTGTCATCTTTCAGAATACTGGCCAACTGAACGTCTACCCCTTTAGACCGAAGGAGTGGGGGGGGTTGCATAAATAAATAATTTTTGGTATATTTTTTTTCTCCTTTAGTCAAGGGCCAAGTAACATGTTGAAAGAGTGTCTGAGATCAGTGCTAAGCCTCACTTGTAGTTATGTGTAGTTGTAGTGATTCCTGTACAGGGCATTAGAAACGTGTTTAGATTAGTCGCAGTGATAGTGTTCATGCACTATTTCTTCAGACATACATTTTCCCCTGTTACTTGTTCTTGGAGTGTTTCTGAAAAAAAAATGCTGGGAAATAAAAAATATATATCTATACATTACAGTGTGCTGACTCGTGGGTGACTCACTTGGTAATTCCGGTATGTTATTAAACTACCCCGCACACAGTATCGACAATCCAGCACAAGTGCACATGGGTTTCCTGTATCTTTCGGGCTAATCAGTTTCGGGAAGAGAAAGCGGAGGTCAAGTTGGAGTTTCAGTGTTCACCAGCAGGTGGAGCAGCACATGAGTCAGCAGCAGAGACAATATCAACGAGTTACACAATTTTTTGTGTGGGCTGGGTAAATTCACATCAAACTGAGTAGGATGACAACATTATCAGCAAGTAAGTAAATAAGTAAAACAAAAAAACAGGAGAAAAAAACTGAAGACGGCTAAACTGATATCAATATTCCACTGTTCTCTCTAATAGTCTCTCCCTGGATCCTAATGACCAAGATTCAGATGTATGATAATTATAGAGCCAGGTATGACAGGCAGGGAATCTCATCGATAAGATAGACTAGCCTTTTTGCGCTTGCTCGGTGATGCATAGGGCACGTGACCGCGGGCTCAGCATCCTGTGTGAACCTAGGTGGGACCGAGCATCAGCGCGACGAGCTGCTGACTAGTCGGTGTCTGAGGTGAAGAATGGCCAGACGCTCGCTGGGAAATAGAGATTCCGAAGCAAAGATTTGACGACACGATTGTTTTTCATAAGAGGACATTTCTGATTCACGCTCTTGGTTACCACAACCACACCCAGATGCCGTATCCTTGATTTGTGTTTTGACTTTTCGCAAATAAACATCAATTAAGGCATTCACTTTTTTAATTGGCTTAATGGACCATTGACATTCAATCTTCAACGAAGCACAATAAAGAATGAATGCCACTTTGGTCAAGTCTTAATATTTTTGCTTGCTGGTGTTGACAAAGAAAACTAAAATTAAATTTATATATTTTTTGGAATACAACATTTTTGTCATGGCGGACGCGTCTGAGTGCGGAGTAAAAGTAATGTGTAGGTTCAGGCCTTTAAATGAATCGGAACAATCAAGAGGAGACAAATACATACCAAAATTTAAGGGGGAAGATACTGTTGTGATAACGGTAAGTCGGTTTATTTTTCAGAAGTCAACTTAAAATCGGCTTTGTCTCTATTTTTTGATACATTTGAATCAAACATGAATAAGTTGCATCTCCACAATGTCTGGACAACAGACAGGTAAATATAGGATGGATATTACGCATATCTGTGAGGCATTCGATTTCTAACTCGAGATTGTGAATAATTCAGATGCCTATGATAGGCTATTAAAATGTGCTTTAATTCGGCAATTTTGGAGTCATGAGGCTTTGTTATGTTTTTCCCGTTTCATTCGGTACTCAGCTGGACATAATATCAGTTGAACGTTCCTGCTTCTCGGGGTCATACCCTGATTTAATGTTGTCTTGCTATCAAACGGTCGAGAAAGGATAGCCTATAAGCGAGCTCTTATTCGCACACCACTATAGCACAGCCGACCGTGCTGTCATGGTGTTGGAAGTAGAACATCTATCTTCCCTGACTGGCGTGCGGTGGAGACATGCTGTAGCCTAATAAGGATGTCACATCAGCTTCATAATCATTTTACAGAGGAAATGAGAAAATAATCATAATTGATTGTTGAAGAAAATACATATTTTTCTTACTGAAATGTTCTTAGTACTCATATGCACAATACAGCATCACCTTGCATCAGTCACCCAGTTGATGATGAACACTGCTGGATATATCAAATATATATAACACTGAAAATGCTTGTCACATTGAAGTGCACATCTTTGTCTTTCCAAATGTCTCAAATGGTAAATGGAGACATTTGGATCTATGGTATGTGTATTGGCACATCATACATCATAATACAACTAAACAAAATGTCCCCTGTCAATGGCAGCATGCAGTGAATGCTGAACAGCAGTTGTCTCCCAGTCAGGTAGCTGCTGTCATACTGAATGAAGCACATAATCCACAGGTTTTCATGCATTTGTCTATTGCCATAAAAGAAACTCTGGCATGAAAGTAGTCTTTGTAGTGTCACTCCATCACAGCAGAATAAACTGCCATATGTCTTATATCAGATTCTCCCTCCCTCCATTGCTGCCATCCCTCACTCCCTCCCTCAGCCTGTCCTTCCTTCATACAATCCATCCTTCTATCCTTGCCCCTCTCTCTCTCCCTCCTTCTCTCCTTCCCTCAATACCTCCCTCCTTCCCTCCCTACATTGCTGCCCTCCCTCCCTCAGTCTGTCCATCCCTCATACAATCTATCCTTGCCGCTCCCTCCCTTCCTCTCTCCTTCCCTCAATACCTACCTCCCTCCCTCCACCTCCCCCTTCCCCCAGCAAGAGCAGTGTTTCAGAGTGATGTACCTCAGCAGGAGGTTCGCAGCTGGGCTCTGCCTGAATGGAGACCATTAGCAAGGAAATAGACCTGTTTGTCTTGGTCTGAAATTGCTGAACCCATGAAGACTGATGCTTAAATGCTGATTTAAATGGTCTTTGAGGATGAGTGGGTGCAGCAGAACATGCCCATCAGTGTCTGTCAGAATATGTCTCAGTGGAATAAACAAGGCCTGTTTTCAGAAATAACAGGGAGACAGGCACCTACTTACCTTGATTAGAGACAGACTGAAACTTTATCCTTTAGTAGATATAAGTTTGTGTCCTGGAATTCTGTTGTGTGTGCATGTGTGTGTATTAATATGTGTGTGTTTGTGTGCATGTTTGTCAGTGTGTGTCTGTGTGCATCTCAGATTTCCCAGTTATAGCATCCAAACACCTACAGCAAAGTTGAACTACCTCTCCTGCCTGTGTATAGAGGGCAGCCATCTTGCCTGTATACAAAAAGCAGATGACAGAGTCCTCACCCCATGCTAAGCCATGCGCTATGTGCTATAGCATTGTTCCGTAGCCCTCCAGTCAAGCCACTCCTCTGCCATATGTCCCATCCCCAGTGTCCTCCCTGTCCCCCAGAGAGGCAACATCCTGAGGGAGCTGCGTACCTGGATCAGGGATCAGATTCTCCATCTCTGTCTGGAGGACAGCCAATAGCTATGGGTAAAGCTCAGTGGCAGAGCATTGGGTAGAACAATGGACTGCAGATCAGGTTCAAATCCCCCTGTGCATCGCTTTGGATAGAAGTATCTGCTAACGTAATAAAATGTTATGCTATGGAGTTGAGGTAGAGACTGGCTGGTTTTCTGTTGAGGTAACCCTACCTTGAGTGTTACTGCTGGTATCTCTGAGTGTACTGCTGGTATTTATAAGTATGACTGCTGGTATCTCTGACTATTACTGCTGGTATCACTGAGTGTTACTGTGGGTCTGAGTGTTACTGCTGGTATCTCTCAGGTCCACTGTGCATGTCCTGAGTTATGCGTTATATCCTAAACACCTGACTGGTGTAACTATTGAGTGAGGGGTTGTGTGGTCATTTAAATGTATTTTAACAACCCACAACTCACCATATAAAACATATTTCTGGCGTGTTTAATTAGCACATTACTGGTTTAGTTCTGTCATCACCAGCTTTATCTCCAGGGTCTATTTGAGGCCCCACAGCCACAGGCTTGATCTGGGGACACAGTATGTATATATATTTATATTATGCACATAATTTGAGCCTGACAATCTGGCAGTGTGCCTGAGTTTAACTTCCCCTTATTATGAGCTGTTAAATAATGAATTAGTTTGTAACCCTGTCTTTGTACTGTCCTGTTGCTTAGTAGTGTTTGTCTGGGGGAGTGAGGTGTGTGTGTGTGTGTTGGGGGGGATGATTATATATGGCCAGATGGACGAAAATGAATTCCTGGATCGTTTATTATTAGTGTGGGGGATGGTGGAAGGGTAATTCACACACCCACACACAGGCACCAACATGCATACCATGACATATTTTCTCATTATTACAGCAGATTAAATAAAAAGATAAATTAAATAATAAAAAATGTATATATATATTATTAATCAACTAAAGATTACTAACATTCTAATGTAAATCTGTGAAGCGTGGCATTTCAAGACACTGGGGCTCAACTGCAGGAAAATTGATTTGGGTGAAATTTTGAATAGGGAAAAATAAAAGAGTTATTAAGTCTCCCGCTGGATGTTGTTAATGCCTGGTTGTGTTAGGCTTCCCTCCAGTATGGCTGGCCTGTTACGAGGGTTCTGCCACACAGTGTCACGCTGTGGAGAAGGGACAGACAAGTGACCGTGCTACTAGGCTTCAACAACGAGACACAAGACAAAAGCTACATTGCAAAACCTCCCTTAGTGATTATTTTTCTGAGGTCTATATTCCTGAAAAATCTATTTTCCTAAGGTCTATCTTTACATTTACATTTATGCATTTGGCAGACGCTTTTATCCAAAGCAACTTCCAAGAGAGAGCTTAACAGAAGAGCATAGGTCACTGATCATAACAACGAGGTAGTCCCAAACATTGCAAGCAGCCAAAACATGAAGCATACATTGTGAAAAAAATTAACAAGTGCCAAAAGGGAAGACCCATAAGAGCATGCAGTTATACAAGTTTACAAATTAAAACAACATGAACCACAAAAAAGTGCAGGACTGTACCTGTGGAAGAACAATCAATAGTAAAATATTTCACAGCGAGTACAAGACTTAACTTCGTTATAACTAACCTACAAGAGCAACAAGTCACTCAATAAGAGTCATTGAGATCCTGGAGGAAACTAGCAACAGGTCTAGCCAAGCATTCCTAAGTGCCGTTGTACTCCCGGAACAAGTGTGTCTTGAGCCTTTTCTTGAAGGTAGGGAGACAGTTGGTGTCCCTGATGGAGGTGGGGAGCTGGTTCCACCATTGGGGGGCCAGGCAGGAGAAGAGCTTGTGTTGGGACCTGGCAGTCTCGAGCGGTGGGACCACCAGGCGGTTGTCTGAGGAAGACCGTAGGTGACGGGTGGGGGTGTAAGGTTGCAGGAGAGACTTGATGTAGTCGGGTGCAGTCCCGTTCACTGCTCGGAAGGTCAGTACCAGGGTCTTGAATCTGATACGGGCGTTGATGGGTAGCCTGTGGAGAGAGATGAGGATCTTTAGTTGTCAGACCACAAGCTGAAATTCCATAGTGCCATTAGTGGTGCTGGACAGCATGTTGGAGGTATCATCTGTTCCTACAGGTGCACTGCAGTGAAGCTGCATGGTCCAGTAGCAGCCCCTTTCATAATCCCCTTGTCTTGACTGGGCTGGACTGCACACAATACAACCACAGCTACATATCAAACATACTTAGTTTGATATAGTGTTCATATGGTTTGTCGGGATCTATGTCATTGAATTGATCCTTTGTGTATGTGTAATGCTGTCGTGCAGTCGTGTTTATGTTAAGGTACATCTGTGAGTAGGTGGTTTGGTAAACAGATAGGTTCTGCCTTGTTCCAGGCCTGTATATGTTTGTGTGTATGTGGGGGGGTTGCTGTCTCTAGGGTCATGTGGTCTCCATGACGATGGCTGTCAGTCGTTAGACATGATTGTCAGGGGAACTGAAGGACTGTCCAGAATCCTCTCTCTCTCTCTCTCTCTCTCTCTCTCTCTCTCTCTCTCTCTCTCTCTCTCTCTCCTGCAGTTGCTCTTGTGTTTCTATCTTGAAGAGGGACCAAGCATAGACAAAAAGTATGTGTGTGTGGTATATGTGTGTGAGTGCCTTGATCCCTCCCATGGTTGACAGGAAGAGACATGCACACATAGACTGCACTCACACTGAGAGAGGCAGGAGCAGGTTTTACTCTCCCAAGGGAGGGCCCATCCATTATTGAAAGGACCACTGTAGCGTTTACACATGTGCTTGGGGTGTGCTTGAGTAGTAGGTCTGCATGTGTGGGTGCATGTGTGTCTCTGCCTATATGTGGGGGAGGTCCGCGTGTATGTTCGCTGTGTGTGTGTGTGCGTGGGTGTTCGCTCCTGAACCACCCAGGCTGCTCTGGACTTGGCTGTGTGAGAGGCAGGCCAGTGTTTACCCTGCCCCCCATTCTGCTATATTACCAGTGAGAGAGAATGGGGAATGAGAAATGAAGAGAGACAGATATGAAGAGAGAGACGGAAAGAGACAGAGAGACAGAGAGAGAGACAGAGAGAGAGAGAGAGAGAGAGAGAGAGAGAGAGAGAGAAAGAGAGAGAGAGAGAGAGAGAGAGAGAGAGAGAGAGAGAGAGAGAGAAAGAGAGAGAGAGATAGAGATAAATGGAGTGGAAAAACCCTGTCTCACATGACAGCAATCCTGTTTCCGTACCCGTTGATTTGTCGAGGGACACCTGCAACAAGAGGACATCCAATCAGAGCAGGCCTCTCACAGTCAGATGCAGTTTCCGTGGCGACCGTGTGGCTGTATCAGCAGCAGCTTTTTGTCTCCCGCTGCCTGTGCTCTGGAACCCTGCCCCCTCTGAACTCTGAACTCCCTTAAGTATGTCCCTCTGAACGCTGCCTGCTCAACAAAGACATGCAAGAAGAAGAAAGACAAACGAAACAAGCCTGATAATGGCCAATTTAAGATAGGGCTGAGTCAAGCTGTGTGTGTATGCCTGTGTATCAGTCTGATGTTTGTGTGCTCATTAGTCAGACGGTCCTATGCTAACCCTGTATTGATGGTTAGTGGACTGCTCCCCAATCAGCTGCCGAGGGTATGACAACAACAACATGGTTAACAAGACATGTTAGAAAAACAGAAGTTGTGCATGTTTTCTTGTCCTGTGTTATCTGATCATGGTTATCTGATCATGGCCTGTTCACATGCATGTCTGTGTGTAGTCTTAGTAAAGGAGTTTTGTGTGTGTGTATGTGTGCATTCATGCATGCATGCAATGCATGCGTGAGCGTGCTATGAAAGCAAGAAGAATGGAAATGGGTCTGCTCCAGATCTCCCTCCTCTCTCACTTTCTTTCTCTCTCTCTCCCTCTCTCTCTCTTATTCTCTGTCCTTCTCTTGCCCTCTCTATCTACTCCCTGTGGATTTACTGTTCTGGGTTTACTGTAATGTAAGCTTCACACCGCTACACAGGACTGCTTGGAATTCTAGTCTTGATTTCCCATAGGCTTTTTCTGGTACACAAGTAAGAGTAGGATTGCTGCATCTGCCTACAAGATTAACACCTTTCTGTTTTATTAAATCTTTAAAATCTTTTCTATCTTTGAGCAGTAATTGGATCTATTGTTCCTGAAGCTGGCAGCTAGGTTAGTTGTATACTTGGGGGGGGGGGGGGGGGGGGGGGGGGGGGGGTGTATTGGGTATGTGCTGAGTATAACAGTGTGACTATCTCTGCAGGGTAAGCCCTATGTGTTTGATCGGGTCCTGCAGCCCAACTCTGCCCAGGAGCAGGTGTACGACGCATGCGCCAAGCAGATTGTCAAAGGTGAGTGTTCTGTCTCGGAGGGGGAGACAGATGAAAAAGGGCCGAGTTATAGAGGGAAAGAGAGAGGAGGAGAGACTGGGGGTGACTTTTTCTTGTCATACTATTTATTGGGACATTCTCACATTAAAATGACACTTCTCAGTTTTTGGTTTAGAAACACCACATGATGATTATTACAGGAGGATGAATGTTGTTATTATTATTCCTCCAAGAAGCAGATGGTTCTGACTCAGCATGACATGAACATAAGGTGAACCGATTCTGATTATGTGACACATTTTCAAAATCACACTAACACAAAGATCTGATTGCAGATGTGCTGGGCGGGTACAATGGGACCATCTTCGCTTACGGACAGACTTCCTCAGGGAAGACCCATACCATGGAGGTAGGCCTGGGGGACAGCAACACCTTTGACCTTGTATATGTACACGACACTGGGAAATCAAGAAAAGAAAATTTGTGCTAAACCTGTGCATGTATATTCAAGTACATTTCTAATTTATTCCCAAAACCCTAGGGTAGGGAGGAGAGAGGGGTGGAAGGGGTGAGGACTGAGGTGGGAGGGGTTGAGGAGGCAGGTGGGAGGGGTTGAGGAGGCAGGTGGGAGGGGTTGAGGAGGCAGGTGGGAGGGGTTGAGGAGGCAGGTGGGAGGGGTTGAGGAGGCAGGTGGGAGGAGAGTGGGTGATGAGGCAGCGGGAGGGGGGAGGTGGAAGGACAGAGGAGGAAGGGCGGAATTGGGAGGAGAAAGAGGGTGAGGAGGGTTTGAGAGAGGAGTGAGCTCTTGGCTAGTCTCTTCTTCCCCACCCAGATAAAAAGGATTCACTATCAGTGTAGTGATGGCACAGCCCTGAGGAAAATGTATTACACCAGTGTCAGGGTTAGGGTCTCTTGTTATTAGAGTGAAGATGATGAGGGGTTGAGCTTTCTTGATGAGGTGAAGGGTGAAGATCATGATGGTGGGATTGATGAGGATGAGGAGAGCAGAGATGGAAGCTCCAGGGATTTACTGTACGTGTCTTAGGAGGTCGACATCTCCACAAAGGTGATCAGTAATGATATCCCTTCTGAAAAAAGAAACAATAACAAACAATACATTTACATTTAGTTATTTAGCAGACGCTCTTATCCAGAGCGACTTACGGTACAGGGACATTACCCCCCGAGGCAAGTAGGGTAATATGCCTAGCCCAAGGACACAATGTCATTTTGCACGGCCAGGAATCGAACCAGCAACCTTCTGATTAATAACCCAATTCCCTAACCACTCAGCCATGTCATCACATCACTGTCATCCCTCCTGTTATCACTCCTCTATAAAATATTATTGTACCAACTTTCATCTTTTCAATGTTTTTAAAGCTGGCAGACAACAGGGTATCTTATCAGATGCACTTCTTCCAAATACCTCTCGATTGGATTTTGGTTTCTTTATTGCAATCCTTTGTAATTCCTACATTAAGCAATGTGTATGTATGTGTTGGGTAAGTGTTAGGTGTATGCTAGGTATGTATTGGATATGTGCTGAGTATAACAGTGTGACTATCTCTGCAGGGTAAGCCCTATGTGTTTGATCGGGTCCTGCAGCCCAACTCTGCCCAGGAGCAGGTGTACGACGCATGCGCCAAGCAGATTGTCAAAGGTGAAATGTGTTTGTCCTCCAGGGCAAGCTCCATGACCCCCAGCTGATGGGCATCATCCCTCGTATAGCCAGGGACATCTTTGACCACATCTACTCCATGGATGAGAACCTGGAGTTCCACATCAAGGTAACATAACACACATGCCAGTCTGTTTGTATCAGGTTCCTGTTAAAAGGGAATACAATTCCCCAACCACTGACCATACTTACAGACACAAAGCTACCAGGGTGTTAAAGTGAGTGAAGAAGGCCCTCGAGCACTGCGATTGGGGTCTGGGCCTGTGACAGCAACCCACAGAGGTCCAGATCCAGGATGGACCAATGCTGC
Organism: Hypomesus transpacificus; assembly: GCF_021917145.1. Classification (NCBI taxonomy): domain Eukaryota; kingdom Metazoa; phylum Chordata; class Actinopteri; order Osmeriformes; family Osmeridae; genus Hypomesus; species Hypomesus transpacificus. The sequence goes on from NC_061082.1 coordinate 11,534,564, forward strand.
CATATGGGCCTCCACCTGGTGTGTGTGTGTGTGTGTGTGTGTGTGTATCTGGACCATGGCCATCTGGATACTTTTTCATGAAAATTAGATTTATTTCCGATTTATCTTTGAAACTCCAAAAACACTACACCAACAGCTAATGTTTAGCAGACAAACAAGTGTATGTGGTTGATGCATGTTTCTGGCCTCCCCCACTCACCTCACTTTCTAATGAAGTTGACACACTCAAAGCTGATGCTGTAGCTAGCTAACTCTTACTACCGGACCACTCACAGCTAGCTGGTTAACTCCTATGTATAGTAACACCCAAAATTAGCTTGCTAACTCCAATGTTCCTCAAGATTCAATTGTTGTTTTCTGACGTCTTACAACATCAAAGCTGAAGGTGCCAGGTGTCAACAGGACTAGGCAGCACATTAACATGGCTATAGCTGCAGATTTGGCATGCACACATTTCGCCACAAAAACTTCGAGAACAAAACGCACATTGGCTTCTTTCATGTCTACATAGTCTACTGCAAAAACAAAGAGAGGAGTTGTGGTGACTATGATAGTAATAAATACACACAGTGTTTGTGTGATAATAATACCATTATAGTGTGCCTTGCTAATACACAACACATGAGATGCAGGTAGCAAGCATTAACCATATGGTTTTATTAATGTTCTGTTTTAACAAGAATTCTCTTTGACGGCAAATTGAGCATTATTATTGACATCTATCAATATAAAGAAAATGTACCGTGATAATATTTTGGGCCAAATCGGCCAGCCCTAGTTTGGCCTCCAACAAATGTCAGCTTAAATAAGCCTTTAAGAGTTGGACTACTCCTCATGTGGATCAGATAGTCACCAAGTGCAGCACATCTCTCAGCCCTCAGCTCAGTCAGCTGAGTGTTCACATCCTTCTTTAGATTTACAGTCTCCTCCTGTGTCTCCTCTCTCTGCAGGTCTCCTACTTTGAAATCTACTTAGATAAGATCAGAGACCTGCTAGATGGTGAGCCAACTCCGAATCTTACTTTCAAAATCTGTCATTGGTCTTTGGTTTTAAATCCAGCCTTTTTTGGGGATTGCTGCTTTCAGTGTCTCCCTGCTCCAGTGTCTAAGGCCTGTCTGTCTCGCAGCTCCAGTACCTAAGACCAATGTGTCTCCCAACTTCAGTATCTAAGACAAACCTGTTTCCCTGCTCCAGTATCCAAGACCAACCTGGCTGTCCACGAGGACAAGAACCGGGTTCCGTACGTGAAGGGATGCACTGAGCGCTTCGTCTCCAGCCCAGAGGAAGTGATGGACGTTATCGACGACGGGAAGAGCAATCGTCACGTCGCTGTCACAAGTGGGTCTTCTCAAAGCCTGTTCTACATCTACCCAGTGTTCAGGTAACTGTATGGAGTGTTGGGTAACGTCGAGCCTGTCTCTCCTCCAGACATGAACGAGCACAGCTCTCGCAGCCACAGCATCTTCCTGATCAGCATCAAGCAGGAGAACGTGGAGACAGAGCTGAAGCTGTCAGGGAAGCTCTACCTGGTGGACCTGGCTGGCAGTGAGAAGGTCTGACCTCATTGGCTCGCTGTCTGTCTCTGTCTTTCGCTGTCTGTCTCTTCCATTCTCTCTGTCCATCTCTGTGTACCTTTATCTCTCTCTTTCCTTCTATTTCTTTCTCCCCCTTGTCAATGACTTATGAGTACGCAGATGTTTTTAATCAATTGAATTGAAGGTTCCACTAAGAGGTTTCCTGAGCAATGGTATATACTCCCCTCCCTCCCCCCTCAGGTCAGTAAAACTGGAGCAGAGGGCTCAGTGTTGGACGAGGCTAAGAACATCAACAAGTCTCTGTCAGCCCTGGGGAACGTCATATCTGCGCTGGCCGAGGGAACTGTAAGTCATCTCTGTGTCCTCTCTCTCATTTTCAATCTCACCCTCCCTGTCCCTCCCGCTCTCAAAGCCTCCTCTTCCTACCTCCCTTCTTGTCTCGCTCTCTCATCCTCCCACATCTACGTACATAGATGTGTGTAACCAGGTGATTGCCCTGTACCTCTCTCCCTCAGTCAGTCCTTGTCTTCTGTGTAGAAAACTCACGTCCCGTACAGGGACAGCAAGATGACCCGCATCCTGCAGGACTCCTTGGGGGGGAACTGCAGGACCACCATCGTCATCTGCTGCTCCCCCTCCGTCTATAACGAGGCCGAGACCAAGTCCACACTCATGTTCGGACAGAGGTGGGCCTCTCTGGTCTTACAATCATACTGCAATGCAACACATGAGACTGAATTGTGTGTGTATGCCTGTGATGGCGGTGTTGTGTGCGTTTGTGAACATGCTGCTGTGTGTGATGGTGCTGTGTGTGTGTGTTGCAGAGCTAAGACCATCAAGAACACGGTGTCGGTGAACCTGGAGTTGACTGCTGAGGAGTGGAAGAAGAAGTATGAACTGGAGAAGGAGAGGAGCAGAGGACTGAAGATCAGGATCCAGAAACTAGAGAACGAACTAAAACGCTGGAGGAAAGGTAGAGAGGGAGGGAGATAATAATAAAGATTTCCAAGGCACGACAGAGAAGCTGTCAAGCTGTTGCCGTCATGGTGAAACAAGACCTGAATCCTGATGACAACATCTCAACGGGAAGGCACACACACACACACAAACCCTGACATATGCACGCACACTCACAAACACTCACAGACACACACGAGCTCATAAACAAACACACACAAACAAACCAACAAGTTGATACAAATAGAAGCATGGGGACATGCACTTACACACATGCATATACACACACCCCTGGAGAACTCTAATAGGAAGAGATAAGGGGGGTATATCGAGCCATCCCTGACTCTTATGTGAACTCAGCTCATCCCAGCCTCACCGCTCTCGTTATGTCTGAATGCCATGGTTCAATTTTACTGTCACAAAGTGGACTTCTCTGGTTGACCTGGATGAAGGGTCTACAAACAAACAACCTCCATCTTATGTTGTCCGTTCCTTGCAGTTTCTCGAAAGACACGGAGGCATGTTCACTTTGTCTTGGTGCATTTGACTGATAAGTTGTTAGATCCTCTGTAGTCTCAGTCTTCTTCTCTCTCTCTCTCTCTCTCTCTCTCTCTCTCTCTCTCTCTCTCTCTCTCTCTCTCTCTCTCTCTCTCTCTCTCTCTCTCTGTTAGTCCTAATTTGTTCTGCCTCCCTCTCTCTCTGTCCCTCATGCTCTTTCCTCGCCTCTCCCTCTCCTTTACCCCCCCCCCCTCTCAGACACAGCAGAGTAGATAATCTACAGCTACAAACACCTAGACAGTCTTTGAGGATGCCACTGTCTGGCCCTCTGAAGTAGTTCTTTCATAAGCCTTATCCCAGTCTGCATGAGGTCCATCCTACAGAGGCTCATCTCCCCTGGGGAAGACTCATATGGAGGTGTTAAGACGTCTATCACCAGGGGGGTGGGCAGATTGTCCATAGAGACCCCCCCCCCCCCAAACACACACACAGTTATCTGTGGAAATAAGGCTTCAAAAAGTGTTTTGTGAGCTACCTGGGGCGGAGGGGGTCATCAGCTAATATGAGTTTTCTAGTTTTCAAAAGTGAAGTTGTATGAGGAAAAAAGTTTAAATCTGAAAATACCTGCTGTCTCTGTATTCACCCTTATAACCCATCTCTCTCACCCTCATCTCTCTTTCTCTTTGACTCTCTCCTTCTCCATTTTTCTCACTAAACCCTATTTGTCTTTTTCTCTCTCTACATCTCTCTCTCTATCTGTGTCTTCCTCTATCCCTCTTCCTCTCCTCTTGTCTCTCCCAGGAGAGGCGGTGCCTGTGGAGGAGCAGCACAACAGTAAGGAGAAGACCAGCGAGGCCACACCCGTCATCGAGACCCTAGCCCCGCCCTCTGCCCCGCTGTTGGACGAGGAGAAGACCCGGTACGAGGGACTCATCACTGAACTATACCAGCAGCTGGATGACAAGGTGGGCGGGGCCGAAAGGGTTTAGGCTGAGGGAAGGTGGGGCTGTGGGAAACTTGGAGTTGTGATTGGTTGGCAGATATTACATTTGTGTATTTAATTGTTAATTCATCGATAGATCCTAAGATACTGTAACCAAGCCCTTAATTTGACTAATCACATGTAAATACCCAAACATGAATAGCTCATTCTGAAAGATTATGGTACGTAATCAGTGCCAATGTCCGTAATGATAGGTGATTAGGCTAATTTTCCAAGGTCATTAGAATCTCCCCAATTAGCTGCTGGGAAAAATTAACACATTTGACAGGCAGCCAAGTTCCCAGTCCTGCGCAGCATGACCTCTGGGACAGCGTGTGACTGTCATACACTAGTGCACCACACCAGCTCTGTCCTCAACCAACAGTGACAAAAAGACAGTGCAGTAAACATTTGTAATGGAACGTTTTCTATAAGGCATTAGTTTAGCAATGGATTTCTAGAGATTTTTACAAAAAACATTGCTTTGTAAGAAGTTACATGTAAATAATATAGGTGGATAAAGGCTCTAATAAAATGAACAGCTAATAGTATGGATTGCCCTGGTTGCTCACTGGAGAAGAGTGCCGACCATGGGCACTCTTCGTGTCGTCCCCTCTCTCTCCCCTTTCTTTCCTGTCTCTATAACATCACTGGATAAATAATTAAGGAAGAATTGCCATAAAAATCTGATTTAAAAAAATAATAAAGATATGTTGAATCAGACAGTGTGTATGACCTTTGAACCGTTTCCAGGACGATGAGATCAACCAGAGCAGTCAGTTGGTGGAGAGTCTGAAGGATCAGATGATGGACCAGGAAGAGGTGAGGTGCCGTCCCCTAGGCAACAGCTGTCACTGACCATACACCCGTTTTTTTCCATGTTTAGTTGCAGGAACTTGAGTTTGTGTGTATCGCCATCTAGTGGCGAATAAGCAGTAGGCCGCACTAAAAGTGGTTACCAGTGGGTCCTTTGTGTCATGTTCAATGGACCATCACAGTAGTGACTGTCCTTGCTTACTAGGTGGGTCCCGGAAGACAGAAAAGTTTAGCTTCCTAACGCCTTGTATGGCAGAAGATTACCTGACAATTGCAGCAGTTACCCAGAGCGATTTCGATTGAAAATGCCATTGCCATGGTAACAAATACATTTCCGTCTCTGTGGTGCATTCAAAGGCAGCTCCAGTCCTCTATTAAAAAGACACTGCGGCTGCTATTACACCCTCATGTTTTCTCTCTATAATACAGTAATATCAGTCTAGAAGAGGACGAGATTTTGTAATGTAAACTACATGTCATTGGCTATATTTACTGAATTTAAACTTGTATTCGTTTAGCAGACACCTTTATCCAAACCGATGTACAAATGGTGCATACAGAAGATACAGTGGGAAATCAAGGATCAGAAATGCATAGTTTTGTTTTTTGGTCAAAGAATGGCTGTGGTTTGCCTGGCACAGAGCAAAATAACCACAGGCACAGAGTACAACAAAAAAAAAATTAAACTAGAGTGCAAACATCTTTTCTGTCCGTCCATCTGTCTGCCTGTCTACCTGTCTGCCTGTCTGATCATCTCTCCCTGTCCTCCCTGCCCAGCTGCTGTCATCCGTGCGCCGGGACCTGGAGCGTGCGCAGGAGGAGCTGTCCCAGCTGCAGAGGGAGAGCAGGGCGTCCAAGGAGGAGGTGAAGGAGGTACTGCAGGCCCTGGAGGAGCTGGCCGTCAACTACGACCACAAGAGCCAGGAGGCCGAGAACAAGACCCGCCACAACCTGCAGCTCAGCGATGAGCTCAGCCAGAAGACGGTGTGAGGGGGCTGGGGGAGGCCGGGGCTGGGCCGTCTTACATACATACCATGTTCGCTTGTCCCTAGACCCTTGCCTTAGGATAGCGCCACCTGGTGGAGATGATGCTGTGCACTCAAGAGTAGGACACCCAGTACAGGATTTTGGAACACTCAACTCAGGGCATAGGAGAAAACTTGGAGAATATTGTGATTTTTACACTGTGTGTGTGTATATGTCCTTTTGTGTGTGTGTGTGTTTGTGTGTGTCTGAGCATTTGCCTGGTTTTGTGTGTGTGTGTGTGTGTGTGTGCAGACCTCTCTGGAGGGCGTTCAGAGGGAGCTGTCCAGCCTGCAGGAGCTCAGTAGCCACCACAGGAGGAGGGCAGCAGAGATCCTCAGCCTGCTGCTCAGGGACCTCAGTGACATAGGAGGCATCCTCGGCACCAGTGACCTGAAGGCTGTAAGACACACACAAACACACACACACACACATTCTCGCTCATACACACAGACACACGCACACACTCGCACACACATGCTCATACACACAGACGCATGCTCATACACACTTACTGAAACATAAAGATACACATGCCCCCCCCGACCCAGTCGTCCTGTGTGTGGTCAGATGGCGGAGGGCAGTGGGGTGATGGAGGAGGAGTTCACCATGGCTCGTCTGTACATCAGTAAGATGAAGTCTGAGGTCAAGACCCTGGTGAGCCGCAGTAAGCAGCTGGAGAGCAACCTGTCAGAGACGAGCCGCAAGATGCAGGCCAACGAGAAGGAGCTGGCTTCCTGTCAGATGCTAATCTCCCAGGTAACCACACAGGAAGAAGCACCGTCTCACAGGTTTCGTTAAAGTCAGTAAAATATAGGTTGCTTGACCATGACGAACCTAGCTTTTGGTTTACCATGCTGTAATTAACCTCTATCTTTCACTCTCACTCTCTCTCTCTCCTTTCCCTCCTCCCTGTCTCCCTTTCCCACTCTCCTCTGCCCTCCAGCACCAGGCTAAGATCAGGTCTCTGACTGACTATATGCAGAGTATGGAGCAGAAGAAGAGACAGATGGAGGAAAGTCAGGACTCTCTCATGGAGGAGCTGGCCAAGCTCAATGCTCAAGGTGACAGGAGAGCACACATACATACTGTATATACACACACACACAAATCAAGCGGCACTCGTGCAGAGACACCGTCATTTTTTATGACAATTCTCTGTGTTTGCTGTGTCTCCAGGGAAGATGCAAGAGGTGTCAGTGATGGACAAGGAGAAGGAGCACATGAACAGACTGCTGGATGCTGTGGAGATGAAGGTATGCACACTCTTCGCTCACACCCTCTTTCTTCATCTCTCTTTCTGTCCCCTTCCTCCCTGATCCCTCCCTCTGTCTCCCTGTAGAAAACTCTGGAGGAGCAGATGGAGAACCATAGAGAGGTGCACCAGAAGCAGCTGACCCGTCTGAGAGACGACATCGACCTCAAACAGAGAGTCCTGGACGAGCTCAGGGAGTAAGAGACACTAGTACACCTGCTCTAGTACCCTAAACCATGCATCCTATAGACACTAGTACACCTGCTCTAGTAACCTAAACCATGCACCCTAGAGACATTAGTAAACCTGCTCTAGAACTAGTGCTATATATTTAGTGTGTATAAGCACTGCAAATTCAGTGTTGTCCCCTGTATACAGTAGTGTTGACACCCCTTCCCACCTCCCCACTCCCAGTCTGAACCAGGCCCAGCGGTTGGAGCACAGCAAGCTACAGTCTGACTATGACAAATTGAAGACTGAGGAGATGGAGAAGGACAACAAGCTTCAGAAACTGCTGTAAGACAAGCTATTTCATGTACCGTATTTGACCTATACAGAACAGAACATAGTCCATTTAGAACCATGTCCATATAGAACCGTGTCCATAAAGTAACTAGGCAGTACAGTACCTGTAGGTACTAGTTCTTGAGTATGTTTCAGGATGCTACTGTAATGTCAGAACAAATATTTGGTGTTAGTAGCATAAACTAGTGTGCATAAAGCCTGTGGGTCTTTCCTTGTCAGTTTGCTGACTGAGAAGAGGGAGCAGGCCAAGGAGGACCTGAAGGGTTTGGAGGAGACTGTGGTGAGTGGAGACAGACCTTCTCCTGGACACGATACATACCCCTGGAGAAGATCCTGAGAGCTCGTTTTCTTTCAAATAGGTCAAGGAGCTCCAGACTCTGCACAACCTGCGCACGCTCTTCATCCAGGACCTGACCTCACGAGTGAATATGGTAGGCTGGTTCCACACCAAACCCTCACCCCACACCCCTTCCACCCCCCATCAACCCTAACCCTCACCCCACACCCCTTCAACCCCCAGAACCCTCACCCCACACCCCTTCCACCCCCAGAACCCTCACCCCACACCCCTTCCACCCCCAGAACCCTCACCACACACCCCTTCCACCCCCAGAACCCTAATTCCACACCCTTTCCACCCATCAGAACTGTACCGTATGTCCCTGGACACGCAAGGTCTTTATGAGGAAGGTCATTTAGTGTCCAATGAAACATTTCCACTGTCACATACTGTCTTGTTTGTGGGTGTGCGTGTAATCACCCAGGCCTTGCTGCCCACCAGATTGTTGCCAGTGTTTTGGTTCTACGTTATTCATATCCAAAGCCAAACATTAAGCAGAGCCTGAAAATAAGCTATCTTCTGGGTAAGGACATCGCATGCCTATGTCAGCTCTCACAGTGCATCTCAGACTCTGTCAGAACCATGGCTGTTGACTGCTATTTCCTTCATAGATGCCAGTTGAGGTTTTTTTTGTATATGCATGTCCAAGTTCCATTATATTGATTTGTTGTAATGTATAGTCTCCATCCTGTCCATCCAATCAGAGTGCAGAGATGGATGTTGACGAGGCTGGAGGCAGCCTGGCCCAGAGACAGAGGATCACTTTCCTGGAGAACAACCTGGAGCAGCTCACTAAGGTCCACAAGCAGGTAGGTCCTCTCACACTGAACCACACACAAACACACATTCACACACACACATAAACACACACAGACAAGAACACTGTTGAAAAAACTGTTACACACACACCCACATACAAACACACACACTCATGTTGACCACCCCTCCTGTATGAACACAGCTGGTGCGTGACAATGCCGACCTGCGCTGCGAGCTGCCCAAGCTGGAGAAGCGCCTGCGGGCCACGGCGGAGCGGGTCAAGGCCCTGGAGAGCGCCCTGAGGGAGGCCAAGGAGAACGCCATGAGGGACCGCAAGCGCTACCAGCAGGAGGTGGACCGCATCAAGGAGGTTGTGAGGGCCAAGAACGTGGCCAGGAGGAGCCACACTGCTCAAATAGGTGGGGCTGAGGGCAGTGGGAGAGGGGTGGGGAGGGGGGCTGGGGAGGAAGGGATTGAAGTGCCCTTTGGTCAAGTGGAGGAGGAGCCCATCCGTCTTGTGAAATCGACCTCATCGAGTGGGGGGAACAGAAAAACCTCAGTACTGACTTTCACCATGTTTCCTTATTTGTAGAAGACCTTGAATCGCTCACACTGGGGTTAGTTTTCATTGTGCAGGAATGTTGATAAAAAAAAAAAAGTGTTGCTAGGATTTTAAATTAGGTTTGCTTCCCCTGTGTGTTTGCAGCCAAGCCCATCCGTGCTGGACATCACCAGCAGCAGCCTTCATCCTCCTCCTCCACAGGCCACGCCCTGCGGGGCGGTTCCGGGGGGTCCAGTCCCCACCACCACCGCCCGCGCCAGCCACAGCAGCAGCGCACCAAGTAACCACCAGGTCAGTAGCTCCGCCCACCACCCAGCAACAACATGCACGAATTCTGGGTCCAGTATAAAGTTATTAATGCTAGCCAGGATACCCATAATGGCATTCAAATCTTTCAAGCCTAATTCAGATCTCAAGGCCTTTCAAGCTGTAATCAGTTCTGAAGTCTGGGAATGTTTTTGTGTTTGCAGAGGAAAGCCAGCCAGCCCATACTCTCAGCTGCCAGCGAAACTCAGATTTTGTCCTTGTGTTTGTTGCATTATATTAACCTGCTCGTATTATTGTAACTCCAATCAAGCTAGTTACTTAAAATGGCCAGAAATCCTGTTCTTGCTTATGTGCATGACTGAAAAGTGAAAATTCTGAAATGTGCCACACGGGGGCAGTATCTAATAAATCTGCAACTGTGATTGGTGCTGTAAATACTTACAGAGGAAAAATACCACAGCCAGAAACTAAACCATTGTAATTATAAGTTTCACTTTCACAGTAGGCCTATTTGAGTTGTAGCAAGGTGTTCATGTTAAGAATAAGATGTACTTATAATATCAGTGTTCAGAAGTATCAAATTCTCAAGTGAAGAAGAAATTGTCAAAGGATGATCCTTCAATGTGCAGACTGCAGGGATCAGGAGACCAAGTGTGGGATTTCTGTCACACTTCACTGTGAGAATTGCGTTTTGGAATTGGTCTTGATGATGATTGCAATTGTCTATTCTTCCTGTTGTTTGAGAAACTCGGGTTAACAATGTGTCTTGGTGACATCCTGACAACATTTGCGGCGCCGTCTTCTTTGCATATGGACACAAATATGAAATTGACTTGTCATTCCAGTTTTATAGAGTTCAGGGTACAGGAGGTGTCTTGTGTCTGAGGTCAGAAGGTGATTTTTCAAGGAGAAAGTTGAGTAATCTCTTCCAATCTTCTCTTTCATTCACACTTGCTGTAGGTGTGAACTGGTCTTAGGCTAGTTCACAAGAATGTTCATATTATTGTTCTGTACATCTTTGTACAGTTACAAAATATAGTTCAATTGTTTTATAACCTTAGCTTCATGTAGATACCATGGATGACTTGGTTAACCAACAGGCAGGAGAAGTAGTTACTAACGTCAACTTTTAAGTAAACACAACATAGAAAAGAAAGTCACATAGAAACTCTTGTGCAAAAGGTGAAGTGTGGAAGGAATTACATCTTACTGCTCTGTTCACTTCAATGAAAGGGAAAGTCTGTTGTTGTGTTTGAAAGTCCTGCCAAAGAAAGAGGGGCTGAATACTGTGACTGTCAGGTCTCCAAGGAAAACCCTTTGAAGCTTAGAGAAAGAGGGCAATATATAAGGGGCTATATAATGCAGAATGGAGAAGTCACCCCCCCCCCCCCCCTCCATGTTTCTTTGTCTTTGTATGGGCATTTGGTGATGTGATCAGAGCACACTGGATGGTCTGGAAAGGCTGATTGTGTTTTACTGATGTGGTTGGATGAGACCACTACAGAGTTTACCAAGATGCCTACCGTACTCCCTCCTAAGATCTTCTCCAATCTCTCACAGGCTGGCTGCTTCAGACCTTAGGATCAAAGCTGGATCCTCAAGCACAGATCCTCCATACAATGACTTTACTTTAACTTCAATAACCTCATTTCTGTTCTGAACATGGACCTAGCCCCCCCCCCCACCCCCCAGAACACCGTCGATCGCTGGAACAACCCCTTCCCCTTTGCCCTCCCCAAACTACCTAACCTCCTGTGATCTCCAATCCCCACCCCAGAACACTCTCAGCAACTGGGACCAACACTGACTTCACCAATCTGCCTTCATTAGGACCATAGACCTCATCTCCCAAACGTTCCTATCTCTCTGTCTTTTTGCTCTCTCTCTCTCTCTCTCTCTCTTTCTCTCTCTCTCTCTCTCTCTCTCTCTCTCTCTGCTTTTCTCTCTTGGATAACTCAACTCATCGCCAAGAAAAGATGCAGGCCCTATATACCAGTCAATTCTATCTCTCTGTTTTTCTTTCTTTGTATTTCTCACTCTCTATCATTTTCTATCTCTTGTTCTTTGTCTATTTATATTGTTCCTACGATGACTATTTATTATGTCTCTAGAGTTTCTTCCAATTATTGTTGAATTCTTCTCCCAGTGCTGTAACTTTTGAAACAGATTTTCCTAAAGGTTCTTTAAAGCCACATTACAAGTTCAGCATACCGTAAACTATTCTCAGTTCTAGAGGCCTTTTATCAAGTGGTTATGGACCAAGGTAAACATTTGCAGACAAAACTAAGATTGTAGTTTCTTTTTTAAAGGTTTTTATAGATATCGAGGTGACTATCTGGTTGTGTTGACAGAACATTGCTTCAGTATAAACACAATCTTGTTAAGTTTGTACATTTTGTGACTTTGTTTTATAAAAATGTATCCTGTGTATTATCAATTATTATTTAAATATATTTTTTTTTTTACATACTTTGACATTATTCCACTTTTTATGTGATTGTAGAATATGACAGTGTATATGTGACTCTACTGTACATGTGTGTCATCTGTGTTTGAGAAATCCATATAGATATGAGCACACTATCTATGTTCTCATTTTAAGCTTTTACAATTGAAACACATCTAGGATCATCATAATCATGATGTTGCATCAGTAGGAAGCAATGAATAATAATGGTGCTCTGATTTCTGAACTAGTACCATGAATCTTATATATGTCTACATATTTTATGTCTGTACAGTATTGTCTTAATTACATAAGGTACTAGGCATCACAAAACATTGAGGTGATGTATAAGGTCAGGAAGAGGAATCATTCAGCTCAACAAAACACCCAGAAAAGAGAATTAAACAATCCACCTAAACAATGCATCATTTCCAGGTTTGGTCACATGGTAAAAGACAATAAGCCCTGATCCTAGACAATTGCATTTTGGTTAAAAAATGTTTTACTTGAATGTGTAACTTGGCTGTGAGTTGTAGATTTTGTAAATGTGATCAAAAGAATAAATGGGTCAATTTGGGTTGCCTGTGCAAGGTTGCTGATCGGTCAGTCAGGCCATCTTTCAGTGAGATGTTAGATGTTCTCAAGCAGCCAAAAAGGGTTTTCCTATTTGGTTTATGTGGATGCTATTCAGATCATCCTTTCCTTTCCATTCCTTTGATCATTATTTGTAAAAAGTTGTGGATTCAAATTACAGTCACTAAAGGCTCCACTTTTCCAGACCGGTGAAGGGTATTTTAACGAAAAGAAAATGTTATAACTGACATGTTCACTCATGTCACTACTGTACTGAAGTATCTAGTGAACATAAACATTTCCATGTTCATTCTATTTCACAGACCATACCAGGGCCTGGTATGGTGCGAAAATGATGCCACACTATGCCACTTATGTGTGACGTTCGCCACTTATATACCAGATTTATTGTCCTGACTTCTCGTCTAACAACCTTGAATGACCAGTAGTATTTCATCATGAACGAAAATGATGCCTCTAAAAATTCAAGACCAAATGTCTTAAAGGCACGATAGGGAAGTTTTGCAAACCTGGTAATTTAGCTTGAGCTTGAAAGGATTCAAACCAAAATATCCCATCGCCTCCCTTCAAAGCCACTCCAAAACACATGAACGTGCTGCCTGACTACTGCCAGTAGGTAGTACACAAGACAAGGAGCCCATCCAATCATTGCATTCGGTCCAAATGTCATCCAATCATTAGAGCCGGTCCGATCTTGAATGATTGGTCATGTTTATTACAGTCCTACGATGCCCACAGATATCGTATGGATTAGATTTTACTGTCAAACCTTTCGATTTATTGGTTGCTATCAGGGTGTGAAGTTTATTTCTGCAAATATGACCAACAACTTTCTCAACACCATTGCCTACCCTTCCTTTAAAGTAAATCATGTTTGAAATTCACCTCATGTTCATTTGTCATTGCAAGATGTTGTGATCAATGACACAATGTAGTGAGACTGTTCCTTTCACAATTTCATGACTGAATAAAATAAATATTAAAATGTGAAAATATAGTTGTAAAATTATTCTTGTTGTGTGGCTTGTACCCTAACAATAAGTCTGAGACAAGCAAATTAGTTATTTTAACAGTTGTAACATGCACTGCTGTACATACGGTGCCTATTTACAGTGTTCAGTCAAATGTTAGTTTGTGCTGTGTAGAACAGAATACTGTTCTTCACTCCTGTTTAGAGGCTGTTTATAGTCTGTAATTGCATAAACACCTCAGCTAGTTGTGCTGGGAATTCAAGATGACCTATGAGTGAACAGAACTGCAGTTGGTGAGAAGACATCACCACTGATATATTCAACAGGTTGGAGAAAAAGATTATGCAGTCTGATACCTTCAATTCATTCTGCAACATGGTATAAGATCCACACCTTGATTAAACTTGTATTTAATCACCACGTAAACAACTGCAAAAAAAATATAGAGGTCATAAGCACACTCACCATTATGTGCATCTGATCATTTTTAAATGCATCGACTTTAAATATTTTCTTCTTTTATGGGCTCATGGAGGTTTTCTTCTAAGATAATGGTCAAAACTAGAGCAACATTCACCAGAGTAAATGTCATCATTTTATCTCGTAAATCCAGTGAGCTTTCATTTGACAGTAGCTCTAAAGTTCATAATATTGCCAGATCATTGATGCAGACTATAGACAGAATAACAATATGGAGACATTCATTCAGCGCTAATTGGTTCGATGGTACAGATTCAGATACACAATAACAAAGGTTGCACAAACCCACTCTTTTATTGTATATTGTATTTTATAGTAACACAAGAAAAAACATATAATAAAAAATATAGTTAAAGACAATTTTTCTGTGCATAAACAATTGAAGGAGATTATGCAGATTTGTGTGAAGTCTCAGGAATGTCTGGTAAACAAGTAGTATTCAAAAATATTTTAGCAAAAGGGCATGATGTTAACATGTCTATGAACAAGTTATCCTGCAACAAGTTACACTGTAGTACACTATGTCTCAGGTAAGTTAGCTAAGAACTGGGTCAGATACCAACTGGATCACACATGTTATAAAACAGAGCTAGATCAATGACAAACTTCCCATTCTTCCATATCTACCTGAAACCACTAGTTTTGTTTAAATAAAAATAATTGTGTAACTTTTGTGGGGTTGGGCCAAAATATAACTCAGTATTATGTTTTTCTGAGAACACCTTTGAAAATATTTTGACTGACTACAACAGTCAACCCCAAAGTCAATGCCACAGCTTAGCAAATTTGCAACCTCTAGAATATTCTTTTTTTAAAGGTTTAATTTCCTATGACCCACCTTTTACAGTACCTACCATTTATGCATATAACAAATATACTCAACACACTATTATTTCCTTTTCAAACATCTACACAGTATTTTATTGCGAATTTGAGTTAGTGTCAGACCATAAATGAGGGGGTTGAACAATGGAGGACCTATTAGAATTTCAATAGCCAAGATGTTTTGAAGGCTCTGTGGCAAATCGTTTGAGCCATAACGCATATGCATAACATCGAATAGACCAGAAATTGAAATGTTAAATAATGCAAATAAATGTGGCAAACAAGTACTCATGAACTTTCCTCTGTTTTCCAAGGACTTAAAACATGATCTGATCAACTGCATGTAAGAGCAAACTATGAAAATGCCAAGAAAAATATAGAATAATATTGATACATATGCAACTACATTGGTTGGTGTGGATGAAGTTACCCAACTGGTCGCATCACATGACAATTTAGCAACCAACCAGTTAGCACAGTAGAGTTTCTGTATGTGTGAGCCACACAACCTCAGTTGGGAGGTAAATATAATAGCAGTAGCTATAAGACCAAAAGGAGCAATCCAGGAGAAAGACACTAACTGTGCCACTCGCTGCTTAGTCATGACAGAGTGATATTGCAGTGGTGTACATATTGCTACAAACCTGTCATAGGCCATCACAGCTAGCAGACACATATCAATGCAGAAAGAAGAATATATGACAAAAGCCTGAAACAGACATGCTGCATAGGAGATGACCTGCAAACGAGACAGCAGATCCATCAGAAATTTGGGGTAGAATCCTGCAGTACCAAAAAGTCCATTAATGCACAAATTACAAAGAAAAATATACATTGGCACATGAAAGATTCTGTTAAAGATGATAGTTGTGATGACCGTAACATTAACTAGCACAATGACACAGTAACACAATAAAGTGACAGAGAAGACAGGGACCCTGTAGTCAGTTATGTCTCCAAACCCAGACAGAGTGAAAACTGTTACTATGGACATATTTACCATTTTGTAAAAAGAATAAGATTAAATTAAGACCAAGCTATCTGCAAAGAAATAGAAAAGGTCCATTTCATTCACTATCCTTATTGAAGGTTTGATCTTAAAGTACGATACCCAGTTAATATTAAACCTAACACCTTACATTATACACAAGATAAGCAAAGAGTCGTTGTACCATGTTAAGCCTGTGCTGTGAAATTACATCTGTGGTTATTTTCACAATTGTCTCCATTTATTCTCTCTCAGATGCCTATGCAAATCTGAAAATGTGATGTGTCCAATCAGGAAGTGGGAACAGTGTTGTGGATTTAGATTGTGGATCTAGTCAACACACTATAATGTTGGGAGTATGTGATGTAATACATCACAACACAATACTATTTTACTGTCTGCTTTGCTTTGTCTGTTTCTTAACAGACTGTAGATGCATGTGCTGGTGTTTTAAAATACATTTTCCCCCAAACATTCTTTAACTTCGTAAGATAACTAAGTAATTGAAATGTATGTAAATGTTGTTTAAAAAGTACAATCAAATCAAAATGTATTTGTATAGCCCATTTTACAAGCAATGTCACAGACGGCTTTACATACGCCCATAAAACTGCCCCTCAACCAACCTAAACCCTCAAGGATATTCAAATACGTAAGATATGTATGATTTACTATTTTTATAATAAAATGTGGAGACCATTTTCTGAGATGACAACTTTAAAAACAAGGGAGCTGGATCATCCAGAGACTCCAAGATACACTGTCAGTCTGTTGCTGTCAGTCAGCACCACCGTCATCTCTCGCACATTTATAAACACTCTTATAGACAGAACAGTCTACTGATGACCAATCTTACAGACAGGGCAGTCTATTTATGACCACTCTTACAGATAGGGGAAGTTTATTTATGTCCACTTTTACAGACAGGGCAGTCTATTTATGACCACTCTTACAGTCATGGCTGTCTATTTATGACCACTCTTACAGACAGGACAGTCTTTTTAAAGACCAGGAGCTCCACACACTCTGATATTGCTCCAAGTATGACACAGGATGCACATGAATGCTTCTTTCTTGTTGCCTCCACTGCCCCAGCCTCAACCCCTTGGTTCTGTTTTGATATCTGCAGGGGGATATACAGCGCAGCTCTCTGCAGGCCAGTCATCAGGGGGCGTCAAAGGGTACAGATATCCCCAGGTCAGGCTCAGGTGGGTCCCATGTTAAGTCAAGTTAGTACAGGACAGGGGACAGTTCAAACTGATTTTTGTGCCACATTTACTATAATTGTTTCATGTCACAGTTGCTTTGTTTTTTGATGTAATGTACATGCCTTATGGCTAAAAATGATTTACCACAAAGTCTTCAGATTTGTAGCATTGATGATAGTTCCTCCACTACTTAACCTCCTAATTTAAGGTCTTTAACTGACAAAAGTTAGAAACCAACTGTGGGTTTCTCTGTGCAAAAAAATAAATAGATAAATATAGAAAAACAAATTTTTACATTTAGTTATTTAAGATGTACCTATTTAAAAACATCTATTCAGCCAACAGATACAAAATAAGAGAATGTTAAAAAAAATTGCAGTTGTTGGGGGTAGTTAGATGCAAAGTTAATATACTTGTGGTTATTTTACCACAGTGCAGAGAGCATGCAGGCCGGAAAGAGTCACGACAATTATAAAAAACACTTTTGTGTACTTTTAGGCTACTTTCTAAGTATTCCGGACTGAAAGTCCCATGAAACACATCGCAACTGCTGTATTTGACAGGGATTGGCTAACTCAGTAGCGAATAGTTTTGCGGAGTATAAAACAATATTGTTATCTTTAAAACACAATTCAACGTATATAATTTTAAAAAGTGTTTAGTACCCTGCCTTTCTAACAAGAAAAAGCAAGTGATTGAACAAACAGCATCCAACAGCCAACTCAGGCAGTTTGCTCACACTGTATCATACTTCTTGCTATGAATGGATTCAATTCTTCTCTATTTTCTTTACCTACTTCTACCGATGGATTATATACAATGGATATTGTATATAATAGGCTCCTCTGGCCGCTATGGCTGCCTCTCTGATCGCTGGACATCAGCCTGTAGCACAGCCGCTCGGGCTTCACCGGGTACGCGGGACAGAGCATCGGCATTCTTGTCGGCGCACCCTGGTCGGTACTTCATGGAAAAAGAGAAGTTAGCTAATTGTGCCACCTCTGTTCCTCTGCTCCCAATTTGTCATTGTCTCCAAATGGACCTGCTAATTGTTATTGGTAAAAACAGTAAAGGTGGTTCCCCATAGATAGTCTTTGAACTTCTCTGTGATGGCCCACTTTAGGGCATGGAGTTCTAACTTGAAAGAACTATAGTTCTGGTCATTTCTTTCAGTTGGGTGAAGGCTTCGGCTGGCATAGACGATGACCCGTTCTGTTCTTTTTAGCACCTGGGAAAGCACTGCTCCTAGCCCATCCAGGCTAGCGTCCGTATAGTCTAAACTGTAAGCTAAAATCTGCATACGCCAATACAGGGGCACTCAATAATGCTTGCTTTAGGGATGCTCTGAATCCAGTTTTTTGGGGTTTGGCCGAATACCGAATCCACGTTACGATGGCGCCGGTGAGGGCTGCCGTGGTTGCTAGGTGCGCTCTGTTTTGTCTCGTTTTGTCTGTTAATTCAGTGTTCTGCCAAGATTTCCAGGGTTCTCTAACAAGAGAAGTACTTCTAAACATAGGGACCACAACTCCTGTGGACTTATTTCCCACTTTTCTGCTTCCAGCGGCAGATTTAGTGGGAATTCTAGCAAGTGCCGCGCTAGGCTTTGCTCATGCAGTGAAACGCCGTAGAAGGGGAAAGCGAGCGGGAGCGCTAGTTCGGCTACACAGACGTGGAATCCGAACAGTGCTTCCAAGTTTTTTCCTCTCCAACGTACGTTCCCTGTGCAATAAAACGGACGAACTTCAGCTACTGATGGTGAAAAACTGAGACTTTCATCTTCAGTTTTGTGCTTCACGGAAAGATGGCTGTGTGATTTGATCCCGGACACCGCCTTACATCTGGCAGGCTTTCAACTCATGAGAGCTGATCGGGACACTGCACTCTCTGGCAAAACCAAAGGCGGTGGTATTTGTTTCTACATCAACAGTGGCTGGTGTGTGGATGTGACATTGATTCTGCAACATTGTTTTCCAGATCTGGAATCATTTTTTATAATCTGTAAACCTTTTTACTCGCCACGAAAATTCACGTCGCCCATTTTGTGGAGCCTACCACGCCGTCCCTCGTGCAGCACTGGGCCACTCTGACAATACCATGGTCCATCTGATTCCTGCATACAGGCAGAAATTAAAGCTCTGTAAACCTGTTGTGAGGACATCAAAACATTGGACCAGTGAGTCTATGGAGGATCTGCGGGCGTGCTTGGACTGTACTGACTGGGATATGTTCACGACTGCTACCAATAGTCTGGATGAACTCACTGAGGCTGTGACATCATACATCATCTTCTGTGAGGACTGATGTATACCAACACGCACCAGGGTGAGCTTCAACAACGACAAGCCCTGGCTCTCAGCAGAGCTGAGAAGGTTGAGGTCAGAGAAGGAGGAAGCTTTTAGGAGTGGGGATAGAGCAAGCCCCCACCCCTCGCCCCTCGGCTTGAAGCAACGGCCCCGGTGGATGTAGGTGGTATTGCATGTACGGTTAGGTTTCCGACTCTTCCGGTCATTTTTATTCTATTAACTCCATTCAACATTTACAAAACTATCTCCCCCAATAATTTTTGTTTGATTCTTGAACCTGGCTCATACTACTAGCTTTTTCATAGAATAATTTTTCCCGATTTTTGCTAAGTTTTAAACCAATCCGAAATGGGTAAACTAGCAACCCATTTATTTGCTTAGTCAATGAAAGTTGCCTGCAAATGTGCTGGCGGATACTAACAGGCCACGAGCACAAAAGTTCACATTGGCCGTTAGCCGATTTACATGAGCTCTCGGGGCTAGGGAAAAAAAGATCCACAGTTTAAAGTTAGACAGGAAGACACGGAAGTGGAAAGATGCCAGCGTCCAGTCTCGCGATCTTGTTTGCCTCACTGCGCCACTGAGCACTTTTCATAGAAATGAATGGGGACGCCATCTTGGAAGACAAGAGTAGCTTACTCTAGTTATATTAACTCTATGGGATAGAGACAGATTCAAGGAGTCGAAGAACAGGTTTAGCAAGGCGGTGAGACAGGCTAAACGACTATACTCTGAGAAACTGAAGCGTCAGTTCTCTCTTAACGACTCTGCTCCTTTCTGGAGAGGGCTCAGACAAATCACCAACTACAAGCCCAGAGCCCCCCACTCCACCAACGACTTCCGCCTGGCCAGCGACCTGAACAAGTTCTACTGCAGATTTGAAAGATAATTGGACAGTCCTGAACTACCCCTTCCCATCCAGGAGGCCTCCCCCCCCTCTACTGTGATAACTCTCTCCATTCAGGAGGGTGAAGTTAACAGACTTTTCAAGAGGCAGAACCCCCGCAAAGCAGCTGGGCCGGACTCTGTCTCTCCAGCCACCCTCAAGCACTGCGCTGACCAGCTGTCTCCTGTGTTTACAAACATCTTTAACACCTCCCTGGAGACATGCCATGTGCCAGCCTGTCTCAAGTCCTCCACCATCATGCCTGTGCCCAAAAAGCCAAGGCCAACAGGACTTAATGACTACAGACCCGTTGCCCTGACCTCTGTGGTAATGAAGGCTTTTGAGTGCCTTGTGCTGGCACACCTCAAATCCATCACAGATCCCTTCCTGGACCCACTGCAGTTTGCCTACAGAGCCGACAGGTCGGTGGATGATGCCGTTAACATGGCCCTCCACTTCACCCTACAGCATCTGGACTCCCCAGCATCCTACGCCAGGATCCTGTTTGTGGACTTCAGCTCTGCCTTCAACACCATCATCCCCGCCCTGCTCCAGGACAAGCTCTCCCAGCTGAACGTGCCCGACTCCACCTGCAGGTGGATCACAGACTTCCTGTCTGACAGGAAGCAGTGCGTTAAGCTGGGAACACAAGTCTCTGACTCCCGGTCCATCAGCACCGGATCTCCTCAGGGCTGCGTCCTTACTTCTCTGCTCTTCCCCCTGTACACCAACAGCTGCACCTCGAGTCATCCGTCAGTCAAACTCTTGAAGTTTGCGGACTACACCACCCTCATTGGGCTCATCTCTAACGGGGACGAGTCTGACTACAGGTGGGAAGCTGACAACATGGTGACCTGGTGTAGCCAGAACAACTTAGAGCTCAATGCTCTTAAGACAGTGGAGATGGTTGTCGAATTCAGGAAGAACACAACCCCACTCACCCCCATCACCCTGAGTGACTACCCAGTCAACACTGTGGAGTCCTTACGCCCCCTGGGCACCATCCTCTCCCAGGACCTCAAGTGGGAACTGAACATCAGCTCCTTCACCAAAAAAGCACAACAGAGGATTCTTCGAGTGGCTAGTCAAATCATTCATCTGCTCCTCGCTGCCCCCCACACTGGACCCTATGCCGGCTGCATACCGGTCCAACAGGTCTACAGACGATGCCATTGCTCTGACTATGCACACCGCTCTCTCCCACCTGGACAAGGGGAATACATATGTGAGGATGCTGTTCATTGACCACAGCTCTGCATTCAACACCATCATCCCCTCCAGACTGGTCTCCAAGCTTGTGGACCTGGGACTAAGCACATCCCTCTGCAAGTGGATCTTCCACTTCCTGATGGGGAGGCCACCGGTGGTGAGAATCGGTGACCGCACCTCATCCGTACTGATCACAAACACAGGCACCCCACAGGGCTGTGTGCTTAGCCCTCTCCTGTTCTCCTTGTTCACTTACGGCTGTGTGGCAACAGACAGCTCCAACCTCCTTGTGAAGTTTGCTGACGACACAACCATCGTGGGCCTCATCTCTGACAGTGACGAGTCAGCCTACAGAGAGGAGGTTGACACCCTAACATCATGGTGACAGGACAATAACATCAGCAAGACCAAGGAGATGATTGTGGACTATAGGAGGCGGCAGGAGGAGGAGCATGCACCCCTACTCATCAATGGATCGGAAGTGGAGAAGGTCAGCTGCTTCAAGTTCCTTGGGGTGAACATCAGCAATGACCTCACCTGGTCTGTTCTCACGGACAAGGTGGTCAAAGCGGCCCGTAAGCACCTTTTCTTCCTGAGGAGACTGAAGAAGTTAGGTATGGACTCAGTCATCCTCACTAACTTTTACAGATGCACTATCGAGAGCATTCTGACTGGTTGTATCACAGTGTGGTATGGGAGCTGCATAGACAGGGACCGCAAGGCCCTCCGAAGTGTGGTCCGTTCTGCTGAGTTCATCGTCGGCAGGAAGCGCCCAGCCCTACAGGACACCTACCACACACGTTGCCTAAGGAAAGCCGGCAGGATTCTAAGAGACTGTTCTCACCCATCCTTCAGTCTCTTTACCCCGTTGCCTTCTGGCAGGCGTTACCGCAGCATCCGGTCGCGTACACGCAGACTGGACAACAGTTTCTACCCAAGGGCCATCAGGCTTCTGAATGGACACTGATATGGACATTGATTTACTGCACACTAGTCACTTACAGTGCCCTCCAAAAGTATTGGAACAGTGAGGCGAATTCCTTTATTTTTGCTGTAGACTGAAAACATTTGGGCTTGACATCAAATAATGAACGTGAGACCAGAGATCTGAGATTTCAGCTTTTATTTCCAGGTATTTACATCAGGATCTGATGCACAACTAAGAAAATATCACATTTTGTTTGAATCCACCCATTTGTCATGTGAGCAAAAGTATTGGAACAGATATACTTAAAACATATTTAAGTGAATAAGACTTAATATTTAGTTGCAAATCCTTTGCTTTCAATAACTGCAGCAAGTCTGTGACCCATTGACGTCACCAAACTTTTGCATTCTTCCTTTTTGATGCTTTCCCAGGCTTTCACTGCAGCCTCTTTCAGTTGTTGTTTGTTTTGTGGGGTTCCTCCCTTCAGTCTCCTCTTAAGCAGGTAAAATGCATGCTCTATAGGGTTTAAGTCTGGAGATTGACTTGGCCAGTCTAATACCTTCCATTTCTTGCCCCTGATGAACTCCTTTGTTGTTTTGGCAGTGTGTTTTGGGTCGTTATCTTGCTGCATGATGAAGGCTCTGCCAATCAGTTTGGTTGCATCTTTCCTTAAATTGGCAGACAAAATGTTTCTGTAGACTTCCGAGTTCATTTTGCTGCTGCCATCATGTGTTACATCCTCAATGAAGATTAATGAGCCCGTCCTAGAAGAAGCCATGCAAGCCCAAGCCATGACATTACCTCCACCGTGTTTCACAGATGAGCTTGTGTGTTGGGGATCATGAGCAGTTCCTTTCTTTCTCCAAACTTTAGCCTTTCCATCACTTTGGTAAAAGTTAATCTTTGTCTCATCAGTCCATAAAACTTTGTCCCAGAATTTTTGAGGTTCATCTCTGTACTTTTTGGCAAATTCCAGCCTGGCCTTCCTATTCTTCTTGCTAATGAGTGGTTTGCATCTTCTGGTGTAGCCCTTGTACTTTTGTTCATGAAGTCTTCTGCGAACAGTAGATAGTGATACCTTCACTCCTGCCATCTGGAGGTTGTTGCTGATCTCACTAACAGTTGTTTTAGGGTCTTTCTTTACAGCTCTCACAATGTTTCTGTCATCAACTGCTGATGTTTTCCTTGGTCTACCTGTTCGACGTCTGTTACTTAGTACACCAGTAGTTTTCTTCTTCTTCAGGACATTCCAAATGGTTGTACTGGCTATGGCCAATGTTTCTGCAATGGCTCTGATTGATTTTCCATCTTCTCTAAGACTCACAATTGCTTGTTTTTCACCCAAAGACAGCGCTCCGGTTTTCATGTTGTTTTCACCTCTGAATACAGTCTGCATAGACAAAACCTATCTTACCCAATCTGAACCTGAGTGTAGACATTCAGTGGTATTTATTGATTGAATAATGTATGTAATAGGACACACCTGGGCAACAAAACACACCTGTCAGTCATATGTTCCAATACTTTTGCTCACGTGACAAATGGGTGGGTTCGAACAAAAAGGTGATATTTTCTAATTTGTGCATCAGATCCTGATGTAAATACCTGGAAATAAAAGCTGAAACGTTGATCTCTGGTTTCACGTTCATCGTTTGATGTCAAGCCCAAATGTTTTCAGTCTACAGCAAAAATAAAGGAATTGGCCTCACTGTTCCAATACTTTTGGAGGGCACTGTATACTCTGTCACTTTCAGCTACTGGTTGCACTATCCGTAACATTGCACTACTGTACCTCACTGTACCTCGCCACCAGGCTCCTGTATGGTCATTGACTTAAGGCCGATTTATACTTCTGCATTTTTACGCACACGGGGAACTCCCTCTCCGTCAAGAAACGCCCTCTGCGTGTCCTCACAGAGCCCTCGCAGAGCTCTGCGTGCGCCTCCTGATTTTCCTGACTATCCGTCTGTCCGTGCGTCTTTTTACGGATACCACATGGCTGTGATTGGTCCGTATTAAGAACCGCTTGCGTCAGGGGTGGGGGCGGGGTTGCCGTGACCAACAAGAGAACAGAATCCTTTGACAGCCATTGTTGTAAGTTTTTACAATTCATATTTCAGCTAAACAGTACATGTAAATCAGCATCTGAATTCAAATGTAACGAGAAATGGGCAGTGTAGTTGCTGAAAATGTGCTTATTTTATTGATGAAACGGCTCATTTGTAAATTTGCTCCGACTTTTCGATAACCTAGCTAGCATTGCAGTTCAGCGCCATCTACTATTCTGGCAGTGAATTGCTTTCAGCACGCAGAGCCGTCGGAGTAGTATAAATTCAACCAGTCCGTCCGACTCCGTCCGACTCGTGCATGCGTCTGTCCGTTAACGGAGACGCAGAAGTATAAATCGGCCTTTAGTCACTGATCTGCAAATTTGCACTATTGTACTGTACTCCACTTAGGTTAGAATAGGTTATAGGGTTGGAACAGGTTTTATGTGCATTTAGGGTTAGTATAGTGTACCATTTATTGTTATCTGTAATGATTGCTATCTGTATATGTAGGAAGTTTCACTTATTTAAGCTCAGCATAGATGTAAATTATGTTCCGTGTACTTATATGTTATCTTAACCCAGGTGCTTGCGTTGTCTTGTCTTAAGAATTTCAGTGCCCCGTCTAACCTTGTGTTGTTCTGTGTACCTGACAAATAAAAGACTTGGGCCAAATCCCAATACTCCCCCTTACCCCTTCCCCCTTCCCCTTAACTTACCCCTTCCCCTTGGCCCTCGAAAGTAAGGGGTAAGGGCTACATAGCCCTAGAAAATGGGACGCCACTTGGTTACAGGTACATCATCTAGCACGTATCGATATCTCCAAAGCAAGTAGCGTTATGCACTGATATTAAACGAAATTCGCTGCTAATGGAGTTTACTTAGAACTGTAGACATGCTAGTCAAAGAAATGCAGGACTGTTGTGCAATTCAGAACTGTAACATTAACGTACCAAACTAGCGATTTTTAGAAACCTTTCAATTAGGAAAATGGTTGCAAATATATATGTTCATGACTGTATATAACACAAAACAAGACTGTCATAATTTTTTTATCAATTAATTAAGCCGATAATATAACATTTATCGGACTCTCTGGATGATTTGGTCGCCATTGTTGCCGGTCACGCAGTTTTCACATAGCCCTAGGTTTCAAGTAAGCTCCCGATCTTACTTGGTTTTAAGGGGTGTATACCCCTTAGTCTTAGCCCTTCCCCTAGCTCCAAAAGAGTATTGGGACACCACTAGCTCTCACGGGAACGCGCAAAACTAAGGGGAAGGGTTAAGGGGGAGTATTGGGATTCGGCCTTGAACTTGAACACTCTGATTAGATTCTTGCCTTGTAACTTTTGGTGTAAGGGGGCAGCCATCCGGGATAAAGCTGGGATAAACCGCTTATAATATCCTGCAAACCCCAAAAAGGCACTGGCATTGTCCGAGGCACTGGCCACTCCCACACTGCAGCAGTCTTCTCGGGGTCCGTGGCAACCCCTTGTTGACTTACTGTATGGCCCAGATATTTAACCTATTCCGGCAAAGACAGCACTTTGATGGTTGGAGCTTTAAATGATCCTGTTGGAGACGTTGGAATACTTGTTGAAGGTGCTGGAGGTGGCTGTTGAAACATGGAGATAACACAATGATATCGTCCAGAAAGATTAACAGGAAATCATTTACTAACCCTCCTAGGCACCACTGCATCAGGTGCTGGAATGTTGCTGGGGCGTTGCACAGACCGAACGGCATCTGGTTCAACTGAAAAAGCCCTATTGGGGTAGCAAAAGCTGTCTTCTCTTGGTCTGTGGGGTGGACCTCAACTTGTCAATACCCACGCGCCATGTCGAGAGTGGAATACCAGGCAATTCCTTGAGGTTTGTAACAGACTCCTCTATCCTTGACAGCAGGAAAGCATATTTGTGAGTCACCGAGTTCAGCTTCGGGTGGTCTACGCAGAACGCCAAGAGCCATCCTTCTTCCTCTCCAGTACCACTGGCGCAGCCCAAGGGCTGGCACTTTCCTGCACCACCCCAGTGGCCAACATGCCCTATAACAATGACCGTAATTCAGGGTAAAGGCTAGGGGGTACTGGTCTGTACCTTCACAAACCGGTGGGGCATCTCCCGTGGGTATCCAGTGTAGGACCGCGTTAGTATGGCCAGTCATCCTCGTCCGCAGCAAAAACTGATTCCATTCTTGTGGTAATCCTGTCACCCGTTGCTTTTCCTTTTCATTTAACCTGTCCCCATTTAACGACAACACTGGGTGAGTATCTGGGGTAACTTAACTTAACTTAATGTGAGTTTCAACCTCTGTTGGTCCAAAGGCCTGTTGCACCACATCAGCTCCGGTTCGAACATACTGTGGGTCTACTTGGGACACAGTTGCCACTGGACACCGCTGTGGGATCTCAATGAAGAATGGGTGGGGATTACACACGCGCACTGGTACATTACCTCTTTGCATGTTACAGAGCGTCCGAGCCACTCTGTACTCCTGGCAAGCATCGTCCAAATTCTCCACCAACACAACACAGTCAGGTACTCCCCTCGCTTGCAGAACCCAAGTCCAGACAATCATTTCTGTCTCTGGGTCAAACTCAACACTGACTGTCGAGGCAGTTTGGCAGTGCCCTGAAATTCCTTGGAGGGTTTGACTGTAGCGCTGTGGGCCCGTCGACATGCAGTGAAAGCCTTATCCCACACCAGGCCTGCTGCGAATGGAAGCTTAGACTTGAATGCACTGACGCTAGGGTGAGTGCTCTGGGAAACAATCTTCCAGCAATCTTTGAGCACATTCATACCCAGCACCCCAAACAAGAATCTGCAACAATGACTACTCACTCATCCACCACTTGTATTCAACCAAGCTCCATGTCCACCACTGCGTGCCCCACATGTGGAATGGGTAGCCCATTTGCTGCAGTCAGTTTTAGCTAGGGATGCACCAAATCCAGGATTCGATTTCGGATTCGGCCGCATATTGGGCTTTTTGACAGGTTTTGGTTTCGGCCGAACCTTAGAATTTTTTTCCACCGAATCCGAACCCTACGGTTGCACTACGCGCTGGTCGACATAATGACACCACCGTTGATTACTGGAAGGTGTTTACGTAGGTAGACCGTTCAATGCAGTAGGCTGAGAGAAAGTAAAAATGGAACTCGTGAGCAGAAAAAGTGTTTGGCAATACTTTGAGTCAAAAGAAGGCGATTCAAGATGAGTTACATGTTCAATTTGCAATGCCGATATTTATTGTGGTGGCAAGGACCCCAAAAAATACACAACATATCCGCTGTTAAAACATTTGCGTATGAAACATCCGAAAGAAATTCAAAAAATCTAAAAGGCTAATATTTTGGATATTGATTGGTTCTTGAGATGGGCATATGGTATGTTGTTGTCTATTCTTTCTTTTTTTTTGGTAAAACAAATAATAAAAAATACACTGCTGTGGACGTTGTTTACTTCATTAATGTGTGTACTGTGTTAATGGACTGAAGATAGGAGTAGGATTTTGTATTCGGTTTCGGCCAAACCCACAAAATCTGGATTCGGTGCATCTGTCAAGTGTACTGTGCAACTGTAAGGATTTATTGATAAGGCCAAGTGTATTATGAACTGGACTTTTAAGTATTGTGTGCGTATGTTATGGTTGCGTTGCTATGACATGGACATGGGCTACAAACACTTGCTGCTAATCTATTTGCCAATTACATGGCAATTAGCTTGAGGGGATTGGAGTGGTGTAGTTCGTGGAGATAGGTCCCTTCCCTATATAAAGAGGGCAGTCCGAGAGATTGGCAGGAGGAACAGGGTGGATAAGATAGCCTACGGGAGACGAACGAGAGGCGGAGACTGACAAGGGCAATCGCAACTGATGTAACACAAGGAACGCTAAGTATTCCCGGGACGTGTTTGCTTTTACCTTGGTGAGTGGGAACCTGGGAGTAAATAGTTTCGCATACTGGCATTCTGTGTACTCCTCCCTTGTGGTTACAGCTGGCTAAGACGGATCGAGCAAGGACCCTGGTGCTACTCCGGACGCAGTGTATGGACTGGTTCCGAGGCTGACTGTTTCACACTTGATTGTCTTGAAAGGGGAAGTCTGTTACTGTGCCACTAGGTCGGCTTGCTCAATGGCGAGAGTTTGCCTAAGCATTCGTGTCCTGCATTGTGTTTCCCGCAGTTGGAAAGTCCTCGAGGTGGGCAGAGCCACGCGTCACCAGTGCTACAGAGGTTTCCCAAGAGACAGACGTGCTCAGATCAGATTCCGTGCTTGAACGGGAGAAGGCGAGTGCTTGCCATACTGGACAGTTGTGACTGTAAGCCTCTCCTACGCTATCCAGCGTGGTGCTGACTGTATAGTGTAGCGTGGTTTGCACGGTTAAGATTAGCAATACTGAATTTATAATAAAGTATCTAGTTCTTGGGGGCACCACCTCTGATTTATTTAAGGGTCAGAGGAAACCTTATTGTATAATATTGAATAATAGCACTCGTAATAATCAGTCTAATCTTAAGTAGTGAATTCCATGAAAGTAGAGCAGATCAGATAACGTGAGGGATAACGCGAGTATTATAAACAATGATTAATTAAGAAAATGTAATTATGATGAACAAATACCAAAGAAGTTATAGTCTAGTTGAGAGTGAATTGAGTTAAACAGTATACAGTAGGTCCTAAACTATGATGAGAGCGGAATACTAGATGGTGGGTTGAGAGCGCGTGGGGAGGGGAAGAGAGAGAGAGATAGGCTTCAGGAGAACAATGGAGGGAGTCTATGTTAACTAATCCTAACGAAAGTTAGGTTAAATCATTTGCAAACGTAACAAATTAAATCACTATATATGCCAATGTTAACAAGTAAAAAATGTAGCAATATCGCAGTTACTGTTGTCAGTTTGAAGAAGAAGAATCAAAGTTCCGTTCGTCATTGTCAAACGGTTAGAGCAAAGGAATCTTTCGTTAAAGTTCCTGGTGGTCCAGTGAGTTGCTGATTGAGAAGGATAGGTCAGATGTGTCGCGAACACATCCGGTGAATCCTTGCGAAAAAGCAAGGTTTGCTTGTGCGTCAGGGTTTTATAATCCTTGCGAAAGGGGGGTATCCTTTTGGAGGTGAACTCTTTGATTGGTCAGTTTCTCCCACCTGGGCGTCCATCCTGAGATTGACGTATGGGTGAAGTAGTTGATAACTTTTCAGAGTTCAGCTATTTCAAATGTTCATGTATTTCTTATACTTCAAAATATAACAATACAACATTAATAAATGGTTTAGTTTGTAGATTAAAATCATTTTGATGAAGATTAACTGATTTATCATACCAGGAAAGGAAGTTACATTAAAACATCAAATTATATCAACACAGCATAAAAGGGAAAGCATACATTATAACACATCAACTACTGTCATTGAAATAGTGTCCATGAGCCATGTAGTCCTTGAGAATATGTTTGTAAATCCAGAAAAGTTAGTATTTCCTTAAAATCCTTTGTCTCCATACTTTAAGGCCATTTTGGTCTACCTTCTGACCCCATGCTGGGCCATAAGCTTTAAAGCTCCTGCTCTGGAGATAAGGACAAGGGGGAAACTCCCTTTCTCCTTGTCGGGGGTAGGGGAAAGGTGTGAGGGTACGTGGTTTGTCTGTTGGCTCTGCTACAATAGACTGCCTTGTTCAGTTTTTAATACTGGTCGGTGGGGACAGACCGACCAGTGTCAATTTGTTTTTTTTGTACTTCAGGATGTTGGGGGAGGGCAAGGGACTGCTAGGTGTGTGTGGGGCAGAGTAGGGCTGCAACAAACGATTATTTTGATAATCGATTAATCTAACGATTATTTGATCGATTAGTCGACTAATCATCTATTTTTTTTCATTGATTAATCAGAAAGCTTTGAACGATTATTCAGCAATTTGTTCAAACATTGAGTTATAGTTATTCTAACTAATAAATAAAACTTCAGCTTCATTTCAGCTTTTGAAAAAAATATATGTATTGCACTTTGAGCCAACTGAAAAGGCTATTACATCTCTTTTTGTCCAATTGTGTCCAACCTAAATCAAAAATGCTCTCTAAGCATTGTTTCAATCATGTTGCTTTAAAGTATATAAAAGGTAAATGAACCAAAGTAAGTCAGTTGTATTACAGACAAAAAAAGTAGGAATGTCAACAAATCTCTTGTAAGACAACAGGGTTCTGTTCAATGAAACAGTGAGTAACGGTATAATTTCTGGACTGGCTTTTTGTTTGTCTCATTACAATGGTCGTATACACTGAACTGTCTAACTGCTGTCTGTGGACATGTTGCTACTGTGGACATGTTGCTACGGTGTTAGTATCCATGAAATACTGCGTAATTGGTATTATCAACTGGTGTAGCTAACTAGCCATCCAGCTTGAGCACACTCACCTCCTGCCGTTTCCATCTCCTCTCGTGCGGGGATGTTTTTGTTTTAAATGTTCATGCATACACGTTGTGCTACCATGGAAAACAAGTTCCGCCTTGCACACATAACATATTACAGTATTTTTAGTTGGATCTTTGGTGAAACTTTCCCACACAATACTTTTTTAGGCCCGTTAATACCATAGAGTTAATATAACTAGAGTAAGCTACTTTTGTCTTCCAAGATGGCGTCCCCATTCATTTCTATGAAAAGTGCTCAGTGGCGCAGTGAGGCAAGCGAGAGCACGAGACTGGACGCCATCTTTCCACTTCCGTGTCTTCCTGTCTAGCTTTAAACAGTGGCTCTTTTTTCCCTAGCTCCGAGAACTCATGTAAATCGGCTAACGGCCAATGTGAACTTTTGTGCTCGTGCCCTCTTAGTATCCGCGAGCACATTTGCAGGAAACTTTCCTTGACTAACCAAATAAATGGGTTGCTAGTTTACCCATTTCGGATTGGTTTAAAACTTCAATTATTCAATTAAAAAATGTTCTATGAAAAATCTAGTAGTATGAGCCAGGTTTGAGAATCAAACAAAAATTATTGGGGGATATAGTTTTGTAAATGTTGAATGGAGTTAATAGAATAAAAACGACCGGAAGAGTCGGAAACCTAACCGTACATGCATTACCACCTACATCCACCGGGGCCGTTGCTTCAAGCCGAGGGGCGAGGGGTGGGGGCTTGGTTAACACCCTAAAATGTTTACTGCTGTTTTCTTCTATTGGATATCATACAGGAGGGCTGCATTAGTCTAGCGCTACACCGCCGCACTGGTCAAATCACGTTAAACGATTTGTCGACAACGGAAGTATTTGTCGTCAATTTTTTACTGTCGATGTTGTCGATAACGTCGATTAATCGTTGCAGCCCTAGTGCAGAGATCACCATGGTTGGTTATTTTCCGGCCTAATACCTTTAGCATGTATCTTGCTGTTGGGTACTATTGGTGTGTTGGGTGCTCTCCGGTTAAGGCATAGCTGGCCAAAGAGGGGTTTATGCCTAGTGCCTAGTGGGGTCCCAAATACAGCTGCTCTGTGCCACAGTCCTGCTTCTTGTTGAATAAACTTTCTATAAACTTACTTCTGTTTCTGGGTATTGTCTGTGACCGGGGAGGATCTGGTACCTAAGCGTTTTATTAGGCACGACACATCCCTAGTTTTAGCCAAGTCAGATCCTGTATGCTGCCCAGCATTAAATCGGCAAAATGTCTCTGAAAAGAAAGCGGTTGAAGGTTACTTGGGAGCCACTATCCAGTATACAAGGGATCTTCTTACCCCTTATCGTCACGCCGACTTCCAGACACTTGCCAACAAAAGAGGGCTCGTTTGTGGGCGCCTGAGTCCCTTCCACAGTCATTTGCTGGGTATGGCCTGCCTGCTCGCAGTCTAGACATATAGGTCGACCTTCCATATCCCGGCGATAGTTCAAGTTCAAGCAGTAGCGGAGCCAGAGGGGTGTCCGGGAGGCACTGGACCCCTGACATCTGATTGGCTACCCCGGGTGCCACCCCAAAATGTAATTCGCTACTGGGAATGTTATGCTGATTGACATTTCATTTCACCTCTTGTTGAAAGAAGCATTTATTTTGCTGCATTGCGGTGCATTATTCAAATCAAATAGAGACATTTGTTGTGAGATCCAGAAGAATAAGAACAGACAGCAGAATAAAGAATATTTCCACAGGTCCACAAGCTCTTTTCGCGATTGAAAAATGCCTAATTTTTGAAGCAAGTTTTAAGGTTGGCATTAGGTTTAGGTTTCCAGATTTTTTTTAACGAATGTTGATTAGCCTAGCCTACAGTAGCTGTGTAAGTTAATGTTGGAACTTCGACTCCAATAACAGACAAACTGAGACAGTCAGTAGGCTTGTACTCCAATTAAAAAAAAAAATATCATCCGGTTTAAAAACAAAAAAGTGGCTTTGTCTCAAGATTTCTACAGACCGGGCAGCTAATTAAATGCTTGAACACTTGAACGGGGGATTATTACTTGAAAGAGGAATTATTGAGGCTATCTCAGTTACACTATCATGGCTTGGAAATAGTGACTTGCTAAGGTAGGCAAATGGCTAGTAGAACATAACATTTCATAATAATTTCAGTTAATCAAACAGCTGCAAGACCCAGTGAAATTTTATAGGCTAGCTAGCTCTAGCAAAATAACGCTAGCATCGCTCACAACATTACTAATTCAACTTTGGTAGTGTAACAGAGCTCTTTGTAAGTTTGGTTTAGATCTAATTGTATATGATCCTGTGGACAAAAAGACACGGACGCTGTCTCTTTTCATACCTTGTATTTTCCACTGCTTTTTGACATCGCTTTTCGTACAGCCCTCACTGATTTCACAAATGCGTTCTGAATCAAGCCTACGGAAACTCCCGAGGGACAAAACACCCTTGTCCGTTGTCACATAGAAAGGTCTGCTACAGTAGGCTATCCTCAGGATTTGCAAGTTAGCTAAACTTATACTAGCCTATGTCTTAAATAATGTTGTAGACATAACAATGGATTCTGCCACTAAATGAGTGACTTGGCTTTATTTCTGGACATACTATCCACAACCAGGGCTGGACTGGGACAAAAAATCGGCCCTGGCATTTTTGGCCCAGGCGGTCCACAGATTTAATTTGGTCTTGTTTAGACCAATTCCAAAACTTTTCTTTGCTATTAGTTAACATAATACATATGAACATAAATATTATACTGTAAATTTGTAATGTGGTTAGGCACCAAGTTATTTATATTTCAGATTATAGATGTGGCCCGGCAAAGTGAATGAATAATAGCGACGTGGCACAGGTTGAAGTTATTAAATGTGGGTTGTTTTATTCCAGACTGCGTAATTGTGCAGCATTAATTGTGCCACATCCGGGGTCTACGGAGATGGCTTTTAACATGCAACAAATGAGTTTTTAGGGCAACATAGACTACGGTAGCAGCCTCCTACAGGAAACATACACAAATATAACATTTATATTCAGCATACAACACAGCTACTTCATTTCAATCACAAATATAAATGATAAATCTCTCCACAATTAACAGTCCTGTCCGGATTAATGCATCCTGAGCACTATTCACATTGTCATTTAAACATTCACTGTAATGAACAAACATGCAAAAGTAATGAAACAAGTTACTCTTGCTGCTCCACATCGCAGACACCAATTTACACAAAGCACTTTTTGAACCCATTGTGTTCAGTAGAAAACCTGCCTTAACATTTCACAACCATAAAAGTTACATGAACATTAATTATTTTAAATTAACAAAACTCCTTTTATGCCAAATGAAAGTAAATCACTTACGATGATGTTCCACTGTTACTCGTAACTCGACAATACACACGGAGGGCCTATCAAGCACGTTCTCTCCCCTCTTAATTCAACAAAAAGAAATATACTTTAACATCATAACACATGTGTTACACAAACTGGAGTTTAATACTTTTGCACAAACAGGAGTTTAATCCTTTGTTATTTATATTTTCACAAGACTTACGCTCTTTGCGAAAGTGATTCACCACTTTGTCCGTGTGAACAGACCAGGTGAGGTCATTGCTGATGTTCACCCCGAGGAACTTGAAGCAGCTGACCTTCTCCACTTCCGATCCATTGATGAGTAGGGGTGCATGCTCCTCCTCCTGCCGCCTCCTGTGGTCCACAATCATCTCCTTGGTCTTGCTGATGTTAACAGAGAGGTTATTGTCCTGACACCATGATGTTAGGGTGTCAACCTCCTCTTTGTAGGCTGACTCGTCACTGTCAGAGATGAGGCCTACGATGGTTGTGTCGTCAGCAAACTTAACCAGGAGGTTGGAGCTGTGCGTTGCCACACAGTCGTGAGTGAACAAGGAGAACAGGAGAGGGCTGAGCACACAGCCCTGGGGGGTGCCTGTGTTGGTGATCAGTACGGATGAGGTGCGGTCACCGATTCTCACCACCTGTGGCCCCCCCGTCAGGGTGCTTAGTCCCAGGTCCACAAGCTTGGAGACCAGTCTGGAGGGGATGATGGTGTTGAATGCAGAGCTCTAGTCAATGAACAGCATCCTCACATATGTATTCCCCATTGTCCAGGTGGGAGAGAGCGGTGTGCATAGTCAGAGCGATGGCATCTTCTGTAGACCTGTTGGACCGGTATGCAAACTGCATAGGGTCCAGTGTGGGGGGCAGCAAGGAGCAGATGAATGATTTGACTAGCCGCTCGAAGCACTTTATGATGACGGACGTCAGTGCTATCGGGCGATAGTCGTTCAGACGTGACCTTGGTGTTCTTGGGCACAGGGATAATGGTGGTCTTCTTGAAGCAGGTGGGGAGTACAGACAGGTTAAGGGAGAGGTTGAAGATGTCACTGAAAACCCCTGCCAGCTGGTCAGCCCCTGAGGGCCCTACCTGATATGCCGTCTGGGCCAGGTGCCTTCCGAGGGTTGATCTCCTTAGCACAGCCTTACCTCGGCTACAGTTAGTGTAGGCACACCACTGGCTTGGCCTTCAGGTAGCTCCACTGCAGGGGGGTCACTGTCCCTCTCAAAGCGAGCGTAGAAGGAGTTCAGCTCGTCTGGCAGTAGGACTGGGACTGGGACTGGGAATGAGGACTGGGTCTCATTGTAGCCTCTCCCTTTGTAGTCAGTAATGGCATTGAGTCCACTCCACATGCGCCTGGGGTCAGAGCCATGGTAGCTGGCCTCCACCTTGGTCCTGTAAGCCCTTTTCGCTGCTTTGATGGCCGTCTGAAGGTCGTATCTGACCTTCCTGTACAATCAACAGTAAAATATTTCACAGCGAGTACAAGACTTAACTTCGTTATATCAACCTAAAAGAGCAACAAGTCACTCAATAAGAGTCATTGTGATCCTGGAGAAAACTAACTAACAAGTCCAGCCAAGCATTCTTAAGTGCCGTTGTACTCCCGGAACAAGTGCGTCTTGAGCCTTTTCTTGAAGGTGGGGAGACAGTCAGTGTCCCTGATGGAGGTGGGGAGCTGGTTCCACCATTGGGGCGCCAGGCAGGAGAAGAGCTTGTGTTGGGACCGGGCAGTCTTGAGCGGTGGGACCACCAGGCGGTTGTATTTCCTTTTTACCGTCTCTTCATCTTTCCTACCATGTACAAGTCAATCCATCAGTTCATTTTCCAACACATAGGCAGCATTTTGTTTCTAATGTGAGTCAGTGTGAGACCATAAACGAGGGGATTAAACAATGGAGGAACTATTACTATTTCCATTGCCATGAAGTTTTGAAGGCTTTGTGGCAAATCAAATGAGCCATAACGCATGTACAGAACATCAAAAAGTCCAGCAATTGAAATATTTACTAATGCAATTAAATGTGGCACTCAGGTCTGCAGAAATTTTCTTCTGTTCTCTAACACATTCAGACAAGATCTGATCATGAATACATGAGTGCAAACTATGAAAACACAAAGACAAACATATCACAACATTGTAACATATCCTATTACATTGGTTGGGGTGGTTGATGTCACCCAACTAGTCGCAGCACAGGAGAGTTTAGCAATCAGCCAATAAGCACAGAAGATCTTCTGTATGTGGGAGCCACACAGCCTCAGTCTGGTAATAGATATTACACCTGCGGACATAAGACCAAGAGGAGCAAACCAGGAGAAAGAGACTAATTTGGCCATCTTATGCTTAGTCATGACTGAGTGATACTCTAGTGGTCTACATATTGCCACGTACCTGTCATATGCCATCACTGATAGAATACAAATGTCACTGCACACATAAGAGTATATTACAAAAGCTTGACACAGACATCCTTCATAAGCGATCACATTATAATGAGACAGTAAATCAAAAAGAAACTTTGGGTAGAAACCCACAGTCCCAAAAAGTCCATTGATGCACAAATTGCACAGGAGGATGTACATGGGCTGATGGAGATATTTATCCAAGATGATGGTCATAATGACAACAACATTTACCATAACAATCACACAGTAAAACAGTAAAGTGAGAAAGAAGAGTATAATGTTGTAGTCTGTTGTGACATTCAACCCAGAGAGAGTAAAATCAATGACAACAGATCCATTATCCATTTTCAGTTTCAAAATATATTAAAGCATACTAAACTACACTCAACAACTACACAATATTTAGTATCGCAAGGAACTGAACGTTCACAACATTGTTGTAAATCTGCCAGGGTTACCCTTATTCAAAATATATTAAGTCCAGATTAGTTTGCTTGAGTTAAACCAGCTTTAAAACGGTCCCTTATTTTATAATTATTTTATCAAAAACTTTACTCAGATTCTTACACATGAGATATTGAGCCCTACTAAACAGCATACAGACAGTCATCAACAGAAACATAAGAAACATAAATCAAATAAGTTCCAATGTGAGCCATACCTGATATCAATGAGATAAACGTATATCATGTGATTTATGTTTCCATCTACAGTGGTAGTATTCCCATCTACCTATATGAGCACCTGGTTGCTCTGGTAATAGAAATGTCAAATCAGAGACCTGAATGCAAAATAATCTCAAGATAGAGACAGTCACTGCATTTACATGATGGTATCAATAAAAATTTAGCTTTATTCGGATAATGCGAATTTTTGGGGCGACTGCTATTATCCAAATAAATATGGCAGTGAATAAACCGAATTATTGGCCGAAAGCATGTCATATCCCAGTGCGATACAAGGCGCTGTTTTCATTACAACTAGTGGTGATACAACCCTTTCCGCTTGACCTCTTCACCACTACCAACAACAACAACATCAACATTTTGAGAAAGACGGCGAACGGAGAGCAAGGTGAAGCTACGTTCCTCTACATTTCGTGCATGATGACAATAGAAGCACTGCGAATGCAAATGGCGCTATTGGCTCGCATTGTTTGTTTGTTTCTACCGGGCGGTTACTGGCAGCGACAACTAGGGCTGTCCCCGACTGAGATTTTCTTTGGTCGACCGAGACTCGACTAAAACGTCTGAAAATCGACTAATCGAAATTTGATAAGCTTTTTGTTTTTAACAACAAACAAAAAAACGTACAAACATTTTCGCGATCTGACTCAATGGCTGCTGGACATTGCAGATTCAGCCGCTAATAACCTACTAATAATAAGACTCGTATCACCAGTCCTGTTGTAACCGAATGCCGATGGTATTTAGTATTTCTTACAATGTACTACAAATGTACAATGTACTAATGTTACAATGTACTACAAATAAAAAAGATTATTTTGGTACTCGACTAATCTATCAACTATTTTTTTTATTAATCGACTAATATAATGATTATTCCCCCCCATCCCAAAAAAAAGAAAATTTGAAACAAAATGAAAAAAAAAAGAAAACAAAATGTTGAAATTTGAATTCAAATGTATTTGAGTTACAAGTTTTGTAAACATGTAAACATTATAAATAAACAAAATAGTAATACAAATTAAAGTGCAAATATGCTTTTAAAAGTAAAGTGCAAATAAAGTTTTAAGAGTAACTAAAAATAGCAATCAAGCCTCTGCAAGTGCAAAATAACTGACATTCAAAGTCCAAAAGTAAAAAAAGTCCATCCTTCCCGACAAAGGGTTTAAAAGTAAATAAATATTACTTCAGGGGAACACACAATTCATACACGTTTCAAATTGCAATGTAAAAACGTGAGCATATTGACATGCTCTGGAGTGAGGCTGGCTCTCTTCTTGGAGGCGATGTTCCCAGCTGCTGAGAAGAGCCGCTCAGAGGGAGTAGAAGTAGCTGGAATGCCCAAGAAAGATTTGGCTAGTGATGCAAGAGCTGGAGACCTTGCCTCATTTAACTTCCACCAAGACAGGGGACTTTCTGTCTTTGAAAGAGGCTGCTCTCCAAAGTACATCAGCGTCCTCTTCACTGTTGTCATTGTCACTGTCCGTTGAGTCTGATCCAAGCAGTAAATCCAGTACTGAAACAGTCCTCCCATTTGGAGATACCTTGTCAGCTGATGATGTGGCATCTTGGTTCCCACTGGTGAGCTGGTTCACAGTACTCCTATCCATGTGCTGTAGTGCCAGAGATTGTACCTTATTCTGAACACTGAACCTCTCCTCTGGTGTCAGGAATTTCAGTTTTCGAAATCGTGGGTCAAGTGCAGCTGCAATGATCTGTTTGCTTTGTTTATCATCTGTGAAGGTGACCTCTCCTGACCACCGTGCAGTGGTTTCCTTTGAAGCAGCTGCCTGGAAGGCCTGCACAGGAGTTGTCTCATAAGAAGTGTGGGTGGACTTCAGCAGCCCTTTGACCAGAGGAGGCAGTGCAGAGACTGTCACATAACTCTCACCACTCAAGTACACAGTGGCACACTCAAAGGCCTGGAGAGCTTGGGCCAGTTCTTCTAGAAGGGTCCACTGATCGCTTTTGAGGTCTAGGTATTGTTTCCCTCTCTGAGTTATTGCTGGGTCAGAAAGGGTTGCAGTGACTGGCCACCTCTGTTCCAGTAGGCGACTAATCATGTGATAGGTGCTGTTCCACCTGCTACTGACATCTTGTACAAGTTTGTGTTCAGGAGTCCCCATTTGTTTCTGCTTCATTTTCAGGTTGCTTGCAGCCAGTTCACTACTTTTAAAGTGCTCAACGAGACACCTTGCAGCACCAAGTGCTTTGCTGATCTGAGGGTTTTTCAGTGCATGGTTTATTACTAACTGCAAAGTGTGGCCTGCGCAGCGGACAGACACTGGAGAGGAAATTTTAGTCATATGTACAATGAATGTGCTTTAAGAGAAGTTTTAAGATAGGTTTAAGAAGCTTTCTACAATGACTGTTGATTTAACTCCATTTGGTAGAGATCCCATTTGGAGACATGAAGTTTGGGGACGGGAAGTCTGGGTGACCTGAAAGAGTTTTTACACCTGGGGGGAAGAGACAGTTGGTCTAAGGACAATGAGGGTTCAGCTGTATTGTTCTTGTGACCTGGGGGAAGGTAGATAATGGATCAAGCTGCTCTGACCCTTCCTGTTTCATAGGTGATGTTAATTAAATTCTTGTTTGAAGATGGTCACACAAAGGACAGTTGACCATTTGACTGGTCAACTCCTGCTGCTTTACTATCTATTGGTTTGGGGAGATATGCCCCATCAAAGAACAGTGGGACAATTGCTCGGGAGATGTATTGTTTCAAACTGTCACCAATTCGAGTGAGCCAATCACAGAGTTTGTTACATTGATTGATTAACCTTATAGAATGTAATTTGATCTGAAGTGTATATGAGGTTGTGATCTTTGGATGTTCGGGATCACTCTTGCGAACGATTTGTGGCTAGCACACCCTTCGTAATGACTGATCACAAAGTACTTTGTTTAATCATATGTAATTGTATAGTCTAAATAAATTGAATTGAAACCGCCATCTCCGACTATTCAAATCTACACAGTCCAGCAAGAATTTTCTTTTACAAAACCCACCCATTTTTTTCTTGCAAGATGTTTGCAGCCAGCACAACATCGGAGCCATTGTCATGAACTACTGCCACAATTCTGCTTGTAGGGATCTCAAGTCTTTCCACAGCCTGCTCAATCCATGCAGCAATGTTGGGTCCAGTATGCCTCTCTTCAAGTGGCATGGTTGTGAGGCAGAAGCTAGTGAGCTCCCAGTCATCACTTATAAAGTGACATGTGATGCCAAGATATGCCTCTGTGGCTACACTGGTCCAAGCATCAGTTGTGAGAGCAATCTTGTTCTCAGTTGCTTTCAGAGCATCTTTAACCTTGGCAAGTGAAGTTTCATACTTTTGCTCCATGAGCTTTGTAAAATGAGTTCTGGAAGGTAAGGTGTAACCTAGATGGAATGTGTTGACCATCTGCATAAAGCTCTCATACTCAACCATTGAGAGAGGTCTCATGTCATTGACAAGCATGTTAAGGATGCTCTCTGTCAAGACTCCTGCCATCTGAGGGGTGCATGAGCCTCTCTTCAGGACAAACTCGTCCACTTGCTTTGCTTGGTACTAAAAGAGAGAGAAAAAAAACTAAGTTTTAATTAATGTAAGCTATAGTATCATATTTTTGTATAATGCTAGAGTAGATCTCTCGTAATTGTGTTGATATGAAATTAATATTTTTCCACAATATTTAGTTTGACGAATGCTAAGTGGAGGAGGTTAACTATTCAGAACGAACGAAAAGACAGGCTACTCTGATAATTTACTGATTAACTACATTGCATGTAAGTCGCGTTAGCAAGTCGCGTTAGCAAGCATCCTCCATGAGACGTTCTGATAATTCACTGTAACTACATTGCACGTAAAATAACTGAAATAGCGTGAGCAAGCATCCTCCATGAGACGTTCGGTTTTCCAACATGTAAGCGTAAATCTTACGATAGGTTAACAAGGCTAACATTACTTAGACAGTTAACTTAAACTTACCCATCAGCAGGAGAAGACGTGGTGGCTCCAGGATGCCTCCGTTTCAAATGCTCATGCATTGCCGTGGTGCTGGAATTAAATGCCAATTCCATTTTGCAGATGTTGCATTGAACTTTTTTATTTGGTTTGCTGGTGAAATATTCCCAGACTTTTGAAGCTCTCGGTCTCAGTTTCGGCTCTCCCACACTCTTTTCCGCTATGATTCAAAATATTCTTCTTCTTTGCCTTGGTGTATGTATGTCTATGCCTTGGTGCGACAGTGTAAGTGACACTGCCCCCTGCACTTCCGGTAGTGCATTGCAATACTGAATGAAAATTACGACAGCTCTGAATCTTTTTATAATATACATATAATATATGACGCGTCAACGATAAAAATCCAAGTCGACAATTTTTTATAATCGATGTAGTTGATTTTGTCGACTATTCGTTGCAGCTCTAATTCAATTTGGATGTGATTCTTATAATAGGCATATTCATTAAGACAATTTAATCGAATGCCCATCCCTAATGTCGACGCATTTTCAGCGTGGACGTCGTCGATTATGTCGACAAATCGCAGCAGCCCTAAATTCAACATATGTCATTTTTAAGTGTTTAGTATCCTGCGAGCAAGAAAAAGCAAGTGATTGAACAACTGCATCCAACAGCCAACTCAGGCTGTTTGCTCACACTGTATCATACTTCTTGTTATGAATGGATTAAATCTTCTCTAATTTCTTTACCTAAATCTAGACATGGATGCAGCATCCTGCTACGGATTTGAGTCAGGGTAAGACCATAAATGAGGGGGTTAAACAATGGAGGAACTATAAGAATTTCCATGGAAAAGAAGTTCAGAAGATTTCGTTGTGTAGCCCTAAAGTCAATTCCCTGTTAAGACTTGGCTTTTACCTGAATTCCTTTGTACCACCTGAATAATGTCTATTATTGAAGTGAGTGGAGACTGTGAGGAAATGATAGCATTATACTGCTGATCAATGCTGCTATACCAATCAATATCTAATATGAATATGTAAACACACATGTTTTGTAATGCTAATAACTAAGATACAAATATTGAATGTGATCAATTGATTTAATAAAGTAACAGATAAGAAACATTGAAATGTAACTTTGGTGTGTGGACAAGAATGCAGATGTCAGGCAAACTGACTTGGGAGGCGAGTTTGTGACGCTCAGGGACTGGTGTGAGCACAATGAGCTAGTCAGCTCATGGGAGTAAAAGTGTCAACTTGGGAGATAAGGTGATGCTGGGAACATAACTCTTCTCTGCTTCAGGACGAGTCAGACCGGACAGTTCTTACTATGGATAATATGCCCCCTTCCCCTGGAGACCCTGCCCCCCC
The DNA here is from genome assembly GCF_021917145.1 of Hypomesus transpacificus. Taxonomy (NCBI): domain Eukaryota; kingdom Metazoa; phylum Chordata; class Actinopteri; order Osmeriformes; family Osmeridae; genus Hypomesus; species Hypomesus transpacificus. The sequence continues at coordinate 11,577,134 of NC_061082.1, forward strand.
CCCCTTCTCACTGGATGCTCCCCTTCTCCTTGGAGCCCATCTGCCCCTTTACATCATCTGACCTAGGAGTGGTCTTACCCTCTCCCCTTCCCCTTGAAGACCCCACCCCGTATATCATCAGGACCTCGAGATGACCTGCTCTCAACTCTGGAGAACTCAAACCCCCCCCCCCCCCTTGGATTGCATCAGACCTGTGGGTCTTGTCCACCCCCCTCCCTGAACAACACCAGACCTGTGGGTCTTCTCTGCCCCCTCCCTCTCCTAACATCACCAGGTCCGTGGACTGCCCACCTTGCGCCAGCATGAACGCCCTGGACATTTAATTGGTTAACAATAGCCACCCCAAGGTCTCCTGACCAATGGCCACTCACCAGACCTCCCTCTCTGGGGAGTACAAGATCTGTCTCCCAAGGGCGGGGAGACAGAACTTGGGAGGGGCAGAACTTTCTCTGATATTCTGTCACGACCACTTTCTCAACGAAGGCCTTCGTTCGTTCTAATCTTATACTCTGTTTTGGTGGGATGACTGCTGTTGCATCATCGACTGATTCATTGTACTAGACTACGGACATCTTGGTGTATTGTTTTCATTGTGTATCTTGTGATTGCATCATTACTAATTAAACTACAAATAACTTGGTCCGATGCTTAACCATGTATCATTCTTCCTCTCAACACCCAGTTTACACTATCCTTAACAAGACCATAAACCATTTCTGATAATCTACTAAGAATTTGTTTAACCAAAATAGTCATGTATTTGAAATAATAATGATTCAATACCACAAATATGATTTAGGGTTCACCCCTTACCAACAAATACATGTATGCATAGATGTACTAAAGAAAACACAAAAGCCGGCATGGAAAACAACAAATAAAATGATCAGTTCAATCCCCGTTGCAGGCCTGTTAACTGTGTACCTCGCGCCCAATACGGGCTACTCACGATCACCACGTTTGAGCCGCGTGCTCAGTTGATATTGCCTTTAGTCTGTCCGTTAGCAACCCCACGTAGCAATCGTTCCTGGCAAACTAGTCGTTCCACGTAGGCCGCCTGAAAGGAACCACGAGTGCCCGGGTTACTGGGGTGCTATTTGAGCAGCAGGTTCTCTGTTGCAAATTGACGGCGGTACACGGTAATAATCTAGTTAGATTTACTAGCACTAGCGTTAGCTATAAATTCACAAAGCTGAGCAAGCTAGCTAGCTCCAAAACCGAACATTAAATACTGTGCCCTTTCGTTGGCTGAATGAAAACAACATAAACCTTAAGTACACTAAAACTAAACATGGCTCATCCTTCAAACTACTGTTTGTAACTACTGTTACTACTTTTTATTTTTCAATTGCACTCTCTTCTTAATCGTTACCTCCACACAGTCGATATCGTCTTATATATTTTTTTCAGTTTCACTAAAATTAGTTTAATTGTACATTAATTAATTCTTTGAAGTTAAGAGTAAACTAACTTATTTATGTTGTTTACTTTAAGAACAGTTAATTATTGTAGGCAACTTGATGTTAATTTGAAGGTGTAATGTGAAAGGGGATGGTTTTATTTTGAAGTGCAGGAAGTTGTGAAAGAAATTTTGGGCCTATGTACAATGAATGTGTTTTAGGAGAGGTTTACAGTTGGTTAAGAAGCTTGATACAATGTATGTTGATTCAACTCCATTTGGTAGAGATGCCACCTGTAGTTTTATAACACCTAACTAGGAGACATGAAGTCTAGGAGACGGGAAGTCTGGGTGACCTGAAAGAGTTCTTGTCACCTGGGGAGAAGAGACAGTTGTTCTGAAGAAAATGTGGATTCAACGGTATTGTTCTAAGGATTTAACCAATGACAGAAGAGATTTGGTATAGCTTCATGTCTGTAGGATGGACCAATGACTTTTGTGAACTGTCGTATCTATAAAATGGTCTGTTGAAGAATGTTCCGGAGGGGTTCAGGGCCATCAGCTGAGTAATGCTGGTAGGCTGGATTCTCCCGGTTTCATTCTAGAATGCTAGATGGAACTGTATGGAATTGTCTTTGTGTTATTGTCTTATGTTTGTGTGCTGATGATGTTATGTTGGTAACGTTATTATGCTTAGACCTACGTCAAATTAAAACATTAACTCTATACTTCACCCGACTTCAGCTTGAACAATGATTCTCTCAAAAACTTCCACGACACACTGTTATTTATTCTTCGAACATGTACACAGTATTTTTTTGCGAATTTGAGTTAATGTCAGACCATAAATTAGGGGGTTGAATAATGGAGGACCTATTAGAATTTGAACAGCCAATAAGTTTTGAAGGCTCTGTGGCAAATCGCTTGAGCCATAATGCATATGCATAACATCAAATAGAGTAGCAATTGTAATGTTAAATAACGCAAATAAATGTGGTAAACAAGTAGGCCTACTCATGAACTTTCCTCTGTTTTCCAAGGACTTAAAACATGATCTGATCAACTGCATGTAAGAGCAAACTATGAAAATGCCACGAAAAATATAAAACAATATTGTTACATATGCAACTACATTGGTTGGTGTGGATGAAGTTACCCAACTGGTCGTGTAACCTGTGTGAATCGGTGAAACTCACTCCTCAGGTATGTAATGGGCCACCCGCGTCAACAAATAGCTAGCTTTTCTTTGGTGTAGTTGGTAGTGGTTGCGCTTGGAAGTCGAGAGGTGGCAGGTTCGACTCCCCGTGGGGGTGAACATTGGCCAGATACCTCTGACTGAGCTTGCAATACCACGTCCGTTACATACGCGTCACAGTCGCATCACATGACAATTTAGCAACCAACCAGTTAGCACAGTAGAGTTTCTGTATGTGTGAGCCACACAACCTCAGTTGGGAAGTAAATATAATAGCACTAGCTATAAGGCCAAAAGGAGCAATCCAGGAGAAAGAGACTAAGGTTGTGTCTACTACCGCGCACTTGTGCACTTCGAGCACTGACTTTCAGTGCTTAGGGCGCTTCACTTACAAAACCAGAATAATTCAGTGCACTGAAAGTACCAGGATGGCGCACTGCAAACGGTCCAAAAAAACAGTGTACAACGATGGACACTACTCGCCCTAAACGGGCGCCATCTTGGCTATGTAGTGGAAAAGGAGGAGCCCTTTCGGCAGCTTTTTCCACGTAAGTGGAGAAGCGCGTTCATTTTGGCAGGTTTTGCGGGTGTGGCGAGCAGATTTGCGTCTGTCACTTCCACCAAGTGTTTAACGTAGCAGTGTTCCATTTGAGACAGCACTTATCAGCGACAGAGTGCACTCAATATGTAAGTGCACTGTTTTGCAGGGCACTGTATTGCAGTGTACTTCATAAATTGCGCGGTAGTAGACACAGCCTAACTGTGCCACTCGATGCTTAGTCATGACAGAGTGATATTGCAGTGGTGTACATATTGCTACAAACCTGTCATAGGCCATCACAGCTAGCAGACAAGTACTCAATGCAAAAAGAAGAATATATGACAAAAACCTGAAACAGACATGCTGCATAGGAGATGACCTGCAAACGAGACAGCAGATCCATCAGAAATTTGGGGTAGAATCCTGCAATACCAAAAAGTCCAATAATGCACAAATTACAAAGAAAGATATACATCGGCACATGAAAGATTCTGTTAGAAATTATAGTCAAGATGACCGTAACATTAACTAGCACAATGATACAGTAACACAATAAAGTGAAAGAAAAGACAGGGACCCTGTAGTCTGTTATGTCTCCAAACCCAGACAGCGTGAATACTGTTACTACTGACATATTTTCAATTTTGCAAAAAGAATAAGACTAAATTAAGACCAAGCTATCTGCAAAGAAATGGAGAGTCCCTTTCATTTATTATCCGTATTGAAGGTTTGATCTTAACAAAGTATGATACCCAGTTAATATTAAACCTTACATTACACACAAGATAAGCAAAGAGTCGTTGCACCATGTGAAGCCTGTGCTATGAAATTACATCTTTGGTTCTTTTCACCATGTTCTTCATTTATTCTCTCCCAGATGCATATTCAAATCTGAAAATGTGATTTGTCCAATAAGGAAGTGGGAACAGTGTTGTGGATTGAGATTGTAGATCTAGTCAACACACTATGATGTTGGGAGTATGTGATGTAACATATCACAACACAATATTATTTTACTGACTGCTTTGCTTTGTCTTTTTCTTAACAGACTGTAGATGCATGTGCTGGTGTTTTAAAATAAATGTTCCCCCAAACATTCTTGAACTTCGTAAGATAACTAAGACATAGAAAATTATGTAAATGTTGTTAAAAAGTATAATCAAATCGACATGTATTTTTATAGCCCTTTTTACAAGCAATGTCACAGAGGGCTTCACATACAGCCATAGAACTGCCCCATAACCAACCTCAACCCTCAAGGATATTCAAATATGTATGATATGTATAATTTACTACACCCAGCTCTTCTCTATTTTCGGTACCTACTTCTACCGATGCATTAGATACAATTTGCCTTTTTCAAACATGGATGCAGCATTCTGCTACGGATTTGAGTCAGGGTAAGACCATAAATTAGGGGGTTAAACAGTGGAGGAATCATAACAATTTCTATGGAAAAGAAGTTCAGAAGACTTTGTTTTAAATCTACTGAGCCAAACCGCATAAACATAAGATCGAATAAAACTGCAATTATTACATTTAATAATGCCAGTAAATGTGGAACACAAGTCCTCACAAATTTTCCTCTGCTGTCTAAGGACTTCAAACATGATTTGATCAACAGAACGTAAGTGTACACAATAAAAATGCCAAGAAAAATATAGAAAAATATACTTAAATATGCAACTACATTAGTTGGTGTGGTTGAAGTTATCCAACTAGTCGCAGAGCATGAGAGTTTAACTATCAGCCAACCTGCACAGTACAGTTTCTCTATGTGTGAGCCACACAATTTAAGTCTGGAAATAAATATAGCAATAGTACACATAAGACCTAAAGGAACAAGCCAGGAGAATGAGACTAACTGAATGACATGCTTCTTAGTCATTATAGAGTGATACTGCAATGGTCTACATATTGCCACAGACCTGTCATAAGCCATCACTGTTAACAGACAAATGTCAATGCACACAGAAGAGTATATTACTACAGCTTGAAACAGACATCCTGAATGAGAGATACTCTGATGATGAGACAGAATATCCAGCAGGAACTTGGGGTAGAATCCTGAAGTACCATAAAGTCCATTGATGCATAAATTACAAATAAAGACGTACATAGGCTCATGGAGATTTCTATCCATGGTGATGGTAACAGTAAGGGCAACATTTACCATAATAATAACACAGTAAAACAGTAAAGTGAAACAGAATACCGTTACTCTGTAGTCTAATAGCTCCTCGAACCCAGACAGAGATAGTTCTATTGCAGATGACACATTTTCCATTTCAAACGAAGACAAAAAAAATTGGACCCTTTGCAACATTTATGAATGTGTCATCTCTCTTGTTTGATAATCTATGTTTACTTAATAGTAATATTAAATAAGATATCCCTCATTACATTAAACTTAGCATTACATGTACAGTCTAAAAAAGATATAGATTATTTGGGCAGATATAAAATTAGTTATTATATACTGTTGATGTTAAGTCTGTGCTGTGTAGTTCCAGCCACTATTCTAACCCTTGCTGACTGTCAGTTTGGTCCCGATCTAATCGTATATACACATGAGCAGGTTGTTATGAGATTCAATGTGTCCAATCGGTGATCTGACCTTACGTCATCTTGTAAATCCAGTGAGCTTTCATCTGACAGTAACTCTGAAGTTCATAATATTGCCAGATCATTGATGCAGACTAGAGACAGCATAACAATATGGACACATTCATTCAGTGCTAATTGGTTCTATGATAAAGATTCAGATACACAATAACAACGGTTGCCCAAACCCACTCTTTTATTGTAAAATTAAAATAAAGTACAAACATAGTGTATATACACTAAACTTCAAGCTCAAAATACAATAAGTACCACAAGAAAAATATGGTTATAAACAACTTTTTTTCTTTTCTGTGCATTAATAATAAAAGGAGATCAGGCAGATTTGTGTGAGGCTTTGCATCTGAAGTCTCAGGAATGTTTGGTAAACTAAATATTTGTGCAACAAAACATGTTAACAATTCTATGAACAAGTTATCCTGCAACAAGTACACTTTAGTACACTATCACTAAGGTGAGTTGGCTCAGAACTGGGTCAGATTCTAACTGGATCACTCATGTAAACAAACAGAGCTAGATCAATGACACACTTCCCATTCCTCCACATCTCCCTGAAACCACTAGTTTTATTTAAAATAAAAAGCACATCGTAACTGTTGTGGGGCTGGGCCAAGATAGAACTCAGAATTGCTTTTTTCTGAGCAAACCTTTGTCAACTGTCAACCCCAAAGTCAATGACACAGCTTAGCAAATTTGCAACCTCTAGAATAAAAATGTTTGTGTAAGGTTTAATTTCCCTATGACCCACCTTTGATGGTACCTCCCGTTTAATTATACTCAACACACTGTTATTTATTCCTCGAACATCTACACAGTATTTTATTGCGAATTTGAGTTAATGTCAGACCATAAATTAGGGGGTTGAATAATGGAGGACCTATTAGAATTTGAACAGCCAATAAGTTTTGAAGGCTCTGTGGCAAATCGCTTGAGCCATAACGCATATGCATAACATCAAATAGAGTAGCAATTGTAATGTTAAATAACGCAAATAAATGTGGCAAACAAGTACTCATGAACTTTCCTCTGTTTTCCAAGGACTTAAAACATGATCTGATCAACTGCATGTAAGAGCAAACTATGAAAATGCCACGAAAAATATAAAACAATATTGTTACATATGCAACTACATTGGTTGGTGTGGATGAAGTTACCCAACTGGTCGTGTAACCTGTGTGAATCGGTGAAACTCACTCCTCAGGTATGTAATGGGCCACCCGCGTCAACAAATAGCTAGCTTTTCTTTGGTGTAGTTGGTAGTGGTTGCGCTTGGAAGTCGAGAGGTGGCAGGTTCGACTCCCCGTGGGGGTGAACATTGGCCAGATACCTCTGACTGAGCTTGCAATACCACGTCCGTTACATACGCGTCACAGTCGCATCACATGACAATTTAGCAACCAACCAGTTAGCACAGTAGAGTTTCTGTATGTGTGAGCCACACAACCTCAGTTGGGAAGTAAATATAATAGCACTAGCTATAAGGCCAAAAGGAGCAATCCAGGAGAAAGAGACTAAGGTTGTGTCTACTACCGCGCACTTGTGCACTTCGAGCACTGACTTTCAGTGCTTAGGGCGCTTCACTTACAAAACCAGAATAATTCAGTGCACTGAAAGTACCAGGATGGCGCACTGCAAACGGTCCAAAAAAACAGCGTACAACGATGGACACTACTCGCCCTAAACGGGCGCCATCTTGGCTATGTAGTGGAAAAGGAGGAGCCCTTTCGGCAGCTTTTTCCACGTAAGTGGAGAAGCGCGTTCATTTTGGCAGGTTTTGCGGGTGTGGCGAGCAGATTTGCGTCTGTCACTTCCACCAAGTGTTTAACGTAGCAGTGTTCCATTTGAGACAGCACTTATCAGCGACAGAGTGCACTCAATATGTAAGTGCACTGTTTTGCAGGGCACTGTATTGCAGTGTACTTCATAAATTGCGCGGTAGTAGACACAGCCTAACTGTGCCACTCGCTGCTTAGTCATGACAGAGTGATATTGCAGTGGTGTACATATTGCTACAAACCTGTCATAGGCCATCACAGCTAGCAGACAAGTACTCAATGCAAAAAGAAGAATATATGACAAAAACCTGAAACAGACATGCTGCATAGGAGATGACCTGCAAACGAGACAGCAGATCCATCAGAAATTTGGGGTAGAATCCTGCAATACCAAAAAGTCCAATAATGCACAAATTACAAAGAAAGATATACATCGGCACATGAAAGATTCTGTTAGAAATTATAGTCAAGATGACCGTAACATTAACTAGCACAATGATACAGTAACACAATAAAGTGAAAGAAAAGACAGGGACCCTGTAGTCTGTTATGTCTCCAAACCCAGACAGCGTGAATACTGTTACTACTGACATATTTTCAATTTTGCAAAAAGAATAAGACTAAATTAAGACCAAGCTATCTGCAAAGAAATGGAGAGTCCCTTTCATTTATTATCCGTATTGAAGGTTTGATCTTAACAAAGTATGATACCCAGTTAATATTAAACCTTACATTACACACAAGATAAGCAAAGAGTCGTTGCACCATGTGAAGCCTGTGCTATGAAATTACATCTTTGGTTCTTTTCACCATGTTCTTCATTTATTCTCTCCCAGATGCATATTCAAATCTGAAAATGTGATTTGTCCAATAAGGAAGTGGGAACAGTGTTGTGGATTGAGATTGTAGATCTAGTCAACACACTATGATGTTGGGAGTATGTGATGTAACATATCACAACACAATATTATTTTACTGACTGCTTTGCTTTGTCTTTTTCTTAACAGACTGTAGATGCATGTGCTGGTGTTTTAAAATAAATGTTCCCCCAAACATTCTTGAGATTCGTAAGATAACTAAGACATAGAAAATTATGTAAATGTTGTTAAAAAGTATAATCAAATCGACATGTATTTTTATAGCCCTTTTTACAAGCAATGTCACAGAGGGCTTCACATACAGCCATAGAACTGCCCCATAACCAACCTCAACCCTCAAGGATATTCAAATATGTATGATATGTATAATTTACTACACCCAGCTCTTCTCTATTTTCGGTACCTACTTCTACCGATGCATTAGATACAATTTGCCTTTTTCAAACATGGATGCAGCATTCTGCTACGGATTTGAGTCAGGGTAAGACCATAAATTAGGGGGTTAAACAGTGGAGGAATCATAACAATTTCTATGGAAAAGAAGTTCAGAAGACTTTGTTTTAAATCTACTGAGCCAAACCGCATAAACATAAGATCGAATAAAACTGCAATTATTACATTTAATAATGCCAGTAAATGTGGAACACAAGTCCTCACAAATTTTCCTCTGCTGTCTAAGGACTTCAAACATGATTTGATCAACAGAACGTAAGTGTACACAATAAAAATGCCAAGAAAAATATAGAAAAATATACTTAAATATGCAACTACATTAGTTGGTGTGGTTGAAGTTATCCAACTAGTCGCAGAGCATGAGAGTTTAACTATCAGCCAACCTGCACAGTACAGTTTCTCTATGTGTGAGCCACACAATTTAAGTCTGGAAATAAATATAGCAATAGTACACATAAGACCTAAAGGAACAAGCCAGGAGAATGAGACTAACTGAATGACATGCTTCTTAGTCATTATAGAGTGATACTGCAATGGTCTACATATTGCCACAGACCTGTCATAAGCCATCACTGTTAACAGACAAATGTCAATGCACACAGAAGAGTATATTACTACAGCTTGAAACAGACATCCTGAATGAGAGATACTCTGATGATGAGACAGAATATCCAGCAGGAACTTGGGGTAGAATCCTGAAGTACCATAAAGTCCATTGATGCATAAATTACAAATAAAGACGTACATAGGCTCATGGAGATTTCTATCCATGGTGATGGTAACAGTAAGGGCAACATTTACCATAATAATAACACAGTAAAACAGTAAAGTGAAACAGAATACCGTTACTCTGTAGTCTAATAGCTCCTCGAACCCAGACAGAGATAGTTCTATTGCAGATGACACATTTTCCATTTCAAACGAAGACAAAAAAAATTGGACCCTTTGCAACATTTATGAATGTGTCATCTCTCTTGTTTGATAATCTATGTTTACTTAATAGTAATATTAAATAAGATATCCCTCATTACATTAAACTTAGCATTACATGTACAGTCTAAAAAAGATATAGATTATTTGGGCAGATATAAAATTAGTTATTATATACTGTTGATGTTAAGTCTGTGCTGTGTAGTTCCAGCCACTATTCTAACCCTTGCTGACTGTCAGTTTGGTCCCGATCTAATCGTATATACACATGAGCAGGTTGTTATGAGATTCAATGTGTCCAATCGGTGATCTGACCTTACGTCATCTTGTAAATCCAGTGAGCTTTCATCTGACAGTAACTCTGAAGTTCATAATATTGCCAGATCATTGATGCAGACTAGAGACAGCATAACAATATGGACACATTCATTCAGTGCTAATTGGTTCTATGATAAAGATTCAGATACACAATAACAACGGTTGCCCAAACCCACTCTTTTATTGTAAAATTAAAATAAAGTACAAACATAGTGTATATACACTAAACTTCAAGCTCAAAATACAATAAGTACCACAAGAAAAATATGGTTATAAACAACTTTTTTTCTTTTCTGTGCATTAATAATAAAAGGAGATCAGGCAGATTTGTGTGAGGCTTTGCATCTGAAGTCTCAGGAATGTTTGGTAAACTAAATATTTGTGCAACAAAACATGTTAACAATTCTATGAACAAGTTATCCTGCAACAAGTACACTTTAGTACACTATCACTAAGGTGAGTTGGCTCAGAACTGGGTCAGATTCTAACTGGATCACTCATGTAAACAAACAGAGCTAGATCAATGACACACTTCCCATTCCTCCACATCTCCCTGAAACCACTAGTTTTATTTAAAATAAAAAGCACATCGTAACTGTTGTGGGGCTGGGCCAAGATAGAACTCAGAATTGCTTTTTTCTGAGCAAACCTTTGTCAACTGTCAACCCCAAAGTCAATGACACAGCTTAGCAAATTTGCAACCTCTAGAATAAAAATGTTTGTGTAAGGTTTAATTTCCCTATGACCCACCTTTGATGGTACCTCCCGTTTAATTATACTCAACACACTGTTATTTATTCCTCGAACATCTACACAGTATTTTATTGCGAATTTGAGTTAATGTCAGACCATAAATTAGGGGGTTGAATAATGGAGGACCTATTAGAATTTGAACAGCCAATAAGTTTTGAAGGCTCTGTGGCAAATCGCTTGAGCCATAACGCATATGCATAACATCAAATAGAGTAGCAATTGTAATGTTAAATAACGCAAATAAATGTGGCAAACAAGTACTCATGAACTTTCCTCTGTTTTCCAAGGACTTAAAACATGATCTGATCAACTGCATGTAAGAGCAAACTATGAAAATGCCACGAAAAATATAAAACAATATTGTTACATATGCAACTACATTGGTTGGTGTGGATGAAGTTACCCAACTGGTCGTGTAACCTGTGTGAATCGGTGAAACTCACTCCTCAGGTATGTAATGGGCCACCCGCGTCAACAAATAGCTAGCTTTTCTTTGGTGTAGTTGGTAGTGGTTGCGCTTGGAAGTCGAGAGGTGGCAGGTTCGACTCCCCGTGGGGGTGAACATTGGCCAGATACCTCTGACTGAGCTTGCAATACCACGTCCGTTACATACGCGTCACAGTCGCATCACATGACAATTTAGCAACCAACCAGTTAGCACAGTAGAGTTTCTGTATGTGTGAGCCACACAACCTCAGTTGGGAAGTAAATATAATAGCACTAGCTATAAGGCCAAAAGGAGCAATCCAGGAGAAAGAGACTAAGGTTGTGTCTACTACCGCGCACTTGTGCACTTCGAGCACTGACTTTCAGTGCTTAGGGCGCTTCACTTACAAAACCAGAATAATTCAGTGCACTGAAAGTACCAGGATGGCGCACTGCAAACGGTCCAAAAAAACAGCGTACAACGATGGACACTACTCGCCCTAAACGGGCGCCATCTTGGCTATGTAGTGGAAAAGGAGGAGCCCTTTCGGCAGCTTTTTCCACGTAAGTGGAGAAGCGCGTTCATTTTGGCAGGTTTTGCGGGTGTGGCGAGCAGATTTGCGTCTGTCACTTCCACCAAGTGTTTAACGTAGCAGTGTTCCATTTGAGACAGCACTTATCAGCGACAGAGTGCACTCAATATGTAAGTGCACTGTTTTGCAGGGCACTGTATTGCAGTGTACTTCATAAATTGCGCGGTAGTAGACACAGCCTAACTGTGCCACTCGCTGCTTAGTCATGACAGAGTGATATTGCAGTGGTGTACATATTGCTACAAACCTGTCATAGGCCATCACAGCTAGCAGACAAGTACTCAATGCAAAAAGAAGAATATATGACAAAAACCTGAAACAGACATGCTGCATAGGAGATGACCTGCAAACGAGACAGCAGATCCATCAGAAATTTGGGGTAGAATCCTGCAATACCAAAAAGTCCAATAATGCACAAATTACAAAGAAAGATATACATCGGCACATGAAAGATTCTGTTAGAAATTATAGTCAAGATGACCGTAACATTAACTAGCACAATGATACAGTAACACAATAAAGTGAAAGAAAAGACAGGGACCCTGTAGTCTGTTATGTCTCCAAACCCAGACAGCGTGAATACTGTTACTACTGACATATTTTCAATTTTGCAAAAAGAATAAGACTAAATTAAGACCAAGCTATCTGCAAAGAAATGGAGAGTCCCTTTCATTTATTATCCGTATTGAAGGTTTGATCTTAACAAAGTATGATACCCAGTTAATATTAAACCTTACATTACACACAAGATAAGCAAAGAGTCGTTGCACCATGTGAAGCCTGTGCTATGAAATTACATCTTTGGTTCTTTTCACCATGTTCTTCATTTATTCTCTCCCAGATGCATATTCAAATCTGAAAATGTGATTTGTCCAATAAGGAAGTGGGAACAGTGTTGTGGATTGAGATTGTAGATCTAGTCAACACACTATGATGTTGGGAGTATGTGATGTAACATATCACAACACAATATTATTTTACTGACTGCTTTGCTTTGTCTTTTTCTTAACAGACTGTAGATGCATGTGCTGGTGTTTTAAAATAAATGTTCCCCCAAACATTCTTGAGATTCGTAAGATAACTAAGACATAGAAAATTATGTAAATGTTGTTAAAAAGTATAATCAAATCGACATGTATTTTTATAGCCCTTTTTACAAGCAATGTCACAGAGGGCTTCACATACAGCCATAGAACTGCCCCATAACCAACCTCAACCCTCAAGGATATTCAAATATGTATGATATGTATAATTTACTACACCCAGCTCTTCTCTATTTTCGGTACCTACTTCTACCGATGCATTAGATACAATTTGCCTTTTTCAAACATGGATGCAGCATTCTGCTACGGATTTGAGTCAGGGTAAGACCATAAATTAGGGGGTTAAACAGTGGAGGAATCATAACAATTTCTATGGAAAAGAAGTTCAGAAGACTTTGTTTTAAATCTACTGAGCCAAACCGCATAAACATAAGATCGAATAAAACTGCAATTATTACATTTAATAATGCCAGTAAATGTGGAACACAAGTCCTCACAAATTTTCCTCTGCTGTCTAAGGACTTCAAACATGATTTGATCAACAGAACGTAAGTGTACACAATAAAAATGCCAAGAAAAATATAGAAAAATATACTTAAATATGCAACTACATTAGTTGGTGTGGTTGAAGTTATCCAACTAGTCGCAGAGCATGAGAGTTTAACTATCAGCCAACCTGCACAGTACAGTTTCTCTATGTGTGAGCCACACAATTTAAGTCTGGAAATAAATATAGCAATAGTACACATAAGACCTAAAGGAACAAGCCAGGAGAATGAGACTAACTGAATGACATGCTTCTTAGTCATTATAGAGTGATACTGCAATGGTCTACATATTGCCACAGACCTGTCATAAGCCATCACTGTTAACAGACAAATGTCAATGCACACAGAAGAGTATATTACTACAGCTTGAAACAGACATCCTGAATGAGAGATACTCTGATGATGAGACAGAATATCCAGCAGGAACTTGGGGTAGAATCCTGAAGTACCATAAAGTCCATTGATGCATAAATTACAAATAAAGACGTACATAGGCTCATGGAGATTTCTATCCATGGTGATGGTAACAGTAAGGGCAACATTTACCATAATAATAACACAGTAAAACAGTAAAGTGAAACAGAATACCGTTACTCTGTAGTCTAATAGCTCCTCGAACCCAGACAGAGATAGTTCTATTGCAGATGACACATTTTCCATTTCAAACAAAGACAAAAAAAATTGGACCCTTTGCAACATTTATGAATGTGTCATCTCTCTTGTTTGATAATCTATGTTTACTTAATAGTAATATTAAATAAGATATCCCTCATTACATTAAACTTAGCATTACATGTACAGTCTAAAAAAGATATAGATTATTTGGGCAGATATAAAATTAGTTATTATATACTGTTGATGTTAAGTCTGTGCTGTGTAGTTCCAGCCACTATTCTAACCCTTGCTGACTGTCAGTTTGGTCCCGATCTAATCGTATATACACATGAGCAGGTTGTTATGAGATTCAATGTGTCCAATCGGTGATCTGACCTTACGTCATCTTGTAAATCCAGTGAGCTTTCATCTGACAGTAACTCTGAAGTTCATAATATTGCCAGATCATTGATGCAGACTAGAGACAGCATAACAATATGGACACATTCATTCAGTGCTAATTGGTTCTATGATAAAGATTCAGATACACAATAACAACGGTTGCCCAAACCCACTCTTTTATTGTAAAATTAAAATAAAGTACAAACATAGTGTATATACACTAAACTTCAAGCTCAAAATACAATAAGTACCACAAGAAAAATATGGTTATAAACAACTTTTTTTCTTTTCTGTGCATTAATAATAAAAGGAGATCAGGCAGATTTGTGTGAGGCTTTGCATCTGAAGTCTCAGGAATGTTTGGTAAACTAAATATTTGTGCAACAAAACATGTTAACAATTCTATGAACAAGTTATCCTGCAACAAGTACACTTTAGTACACTATCACTAAGGTGAGTTGGCTCAGAACTGGGTCAGATTCTAACTGGATCACTCATGTAAACAAACAGAGCTAGATCAATGACACACTTCCCATTCCTCCACATCTCCCTGAAACCACTAGTTTTATTTAAAATAAAAAGCACATCGTAACTGTTGTGGGGCTGGGCCAAGATAGAACTCAGAATTGCTTTTTTCTGAGCAAACCTTTGTCAACTGTCAACCCCAAAGTCAATGACACAGCTTAGCAAATTTGCAACCTCTAGAATAAAAATGTTTGTGTAAGGTTTAATTTCCCTATGACCCACCTTTGATGGTACCTCCCGTTTAATTATACTCAACACACTGTTATTTATTCCTCGAACATCTACACAGTATTTTATTGCGAATTTGAGTTAATGTCAGACCATAAATTAGGGGGTTGAATAATGGAGGACCTATTAGAATTTGAACAGCCAATAAGTTTTGAAGGCTCTGTGGCAAATCGCTTGAGCCATAATGCATATGCATAACATCAAATAGAGTAGCAATTGTAATGTTAAATAACGCAAATAAATGTGGTAAACAAGTACTCATGAACTTTCCTCTGTTTTCCAAGCACTTAAAACATGATCTGATCAACTGCATGTTAGAGCAAACTATGAAAATGCCAAGAAAAATATAAAACAATATTGTTACATATGCAACTACATTGGTTGGTGTGGATGAAGTTACCCAACTGGTCGCATCACATGACAATTTAGCAACCAACCAGTTAGCACAGTAGAGTTTCTGTATGTGTGAGCCACACAACCTCAGTTGTGAAGTAAATATAATAGAACCAGCTATAAGGCCAAAAGGAGCAATCCAGGAGAAAGAGACTAACTGTGCCACTCGCTGCTTAGTCATGACAGAGTGATATTGCAGTGGTGTACATATTGCTACAAACCTGTCATAGGACATCACAGCTAGCAGACAAGTATCAATGCACAAAGAAGAATATATGACAAAAACCTGAAACAGACATGCTGCATAGGAGATGACCTGCAAACGAGACAGCAGATCCATCAAAAATTTGGGGTAGAATCCTGCAGTACCAAAAAGGCCATTAATGCACAAATTACAAAGAAAGATATACATCGGCACATGAAAGATTCTGTTAAAAATAATTGTCAAGATGACCGTAACATTAACTAGCACAATGACACAGTAACACAATAAAGTGACAGAAAAGACAGGGACCCTGTAGTCTGTTATGTCTCCAAACCCAGACAGCGTGAATACTGTTACTACTGACATA
Source organism: Hypomesus transpacificus (assembly GCF_021917145.1). Classification (NCBI taxonomy): domain Eukaryota; kingdom Metazoa; phylum Chordata; class Actinopteri; order Osmeriformes; family Osmeridae; genus Hypomesus; species Hypomesus transpacificus. The sequence goes on from NC_061082.1 coordinate 11,593,322, forward strand.
TTTACCATTTTGCAAAAATAATAAGATTAAATTAAGAGCAAGCTATCTAAAATGAAAGGGAAAAGGTCCCTTTCATTCACTATCCTTATTGAAGGTTTGAGATCTTGATAATAAAGTATGATACCCAGTTAATATTAAACATAACCTTACATTTTACACAAGATAAGCAAAGAGTCGTTGGACCATGTTAAGCCTGTGCTATGAAATTACAACCGTGGATCTTTTCATTTATTCTCTCCTCAGATGCATATACAAATCTGAAAATGTGTCGTGTCTAATCAGGAAGTGGGAACAGTGTTGTGGATTGAGATTGTGGATCTAGTCAACACACTATGATGTGCTTTGCTGATATGACTGCTTTGCTTTGTCTGTTTCTCAACAGACTGTAGATGTATGTGCTGGTGTTTTAAAATAAATGTTCCCCCAAACATTCTTTAACTTTGTAAGATAACTAAGTCATTTAAAATAATGTAAATGTTGTTCAAAAGTACAATCAAATCAACATTTATTTGCATAGCCCTTTTTACAAGAAATGTCTCAGAGGGCTTCACATACGCCCATAGAACTGCCCCTCAACCAACAAAAAACCCTCAAGATCGATATAGCGATATTCAAATATGTATGATATGTATGATTTACTAGATTTATGATAAAATATGAAGAGACCATTTTCTGAGATGATAACTTTAAAAACAGGCGGAGCTGGATCATCCAGAGACTCCAAGATACACCGTCAGTCTGTTGCTGTCAGTCAGCACCACCGTCATCTCTCGCACATTTATGACCACTCTTACAGACAGGGCAGTCTATTTATGACCACTCTTACAGACAGGACAGTCTATTTAAAGACCAGGAGCTCCCTTACACTCTAATATTGCTCCAAGTATGACACAGGATGCACATGGATGCTTCTTTCTTGTTGCCTCCACTACTCCAGCCTCAACCTTTGGTTCTGTTTTACTATCTGCAAGGGGATGGACAGCGCAGCTCTCTGCAGGCCTGTTGTCAGGGGGTTCAAAGGGTACAGATATCCTCAGGCCAGGCTCAGATGGGGCCCATGTTAAGTAAAGTTGCCTGCCCCAACCCCGAAACCAAGTCTTTCATTGTTTTTAAGAGGCACATGCATGTTCCCACTGTTTACATGCAACAAACAAGGCGATTTAATGGTCGGAAGGTTTACTTTGATACAAATGTACAGATAATGTACAGATACATTTTCATCAAACCTCACCTAACCATCACCTAAGACAATATTGGGAGAATGTGCTAACTCATACAGTGCATGTAGGTTAAATGCCCTACAGACTGACTGAGGGATTGTCTGAGTGATTGAAATAAATTGCAAACTGACTTAACTATTGTACTGGCTCCGAACAAACCGTGGAAATAACATGTTGTGTGAACATGAGAGGGGTTGTGGTGAGTTGGGGCCTTTGTCTTCTTATTGATGATTTTGAGGTAACTAACTGGCCTGATCAGGACCATTCTCCCTATTGTCAGTATTATGTGAATAGCAAGAGGCGAAGGAGGGATGAATATGAAGAACTTCTGACAGTCCCTCACCTAACACACACACACTCTCACACACAACCCACATTTTCAACAATCAAATATTACATTTTGCTCATTACCTCAACACAGTACCATTTATTAATTGCCAGCTGTCATTTCATGGGCACTCACTGTATTATCTTCCAATGCATCTTTTCAGAATGATGACCTGTAAAGTTGCACTTTAGTGGTGCTGCTGTAGGCCCATGCTGCACATTACCTTTCTTACTGGTCTTGGGGGAGGTCAGAATCACCAGGGCCAGTATGGGTCTCTCTGGGTCTAGTGGCAGTTGGCAACAAAGGGACAGCTTTGTTTTGCCTTGTTGCCATTTGGTCTCACAGGTCTGTAGGGTTCAAATTGCCATCCAAGGATTGAGGACTAATGATCTGAGGAACAAATAAGCATGTTTACGCTTTCATAGTTCACACACTGGGGGTATTGCATAAGGGTGACAGTTATTTGAACAATTATTCTTTGTTGTTTACAACAAAAATAAGTTCACACATTCTACAGTAATTCAACTAATTTGCAACCATGACATTCCCTTTCATGGATACGCATATACTTATTTTATAGCTGGGTATATTCCTTTTATTTGTGTTACGAGAGAAAGTCTGAGCAGGATGCAATGCATATATGCATTTTCAATCAAACCTTTCTAATCATTACGGAAATAATTTGTTATTGCTTTTCTTAAATTCCCATTAGCACCTGGGAATACGTCATTTTATGTGAAGAGTTGTTGTTTATGTTGTTTTCCCTGGAACAAAGATGTTATGTTTTGAAGGAAATCCTTATTAGCTAATGACCTTCCAAGGGCTACCATTATCAGGAAGCTCCAGCCAGGCCAGCTCCCAGAGGCCTGTGCTTTCAGGCTGGAGGTTGGTCCAGCAGGGACCTGGAGCCACAGCAGAAGTGGTCATTAAGGATGAGGGAACTTAATGACACTCATTAATGTAAAGTTGCATCACTTCGGGGATAATGTCTGTCATGTCCTGTTTTCATTAGCTTGTTGACCCATGAACTTAAATCTTTGTATATTTTTTATTGTATCTGTTCATTTTGGTGTAATATTAAAAATATGTTTAACTGGTTTCCCAAAACAGTTTAGTGACACAAAGCATTTTCAACCTTGCATCTCTTTTACAGGATCTGTATTATTTGCCTTGCAGCCTTTCTTGTTCTGTAGCTCTAGTCTGCATTTCCAAACCTACAAAGTTAACAGCAGAATTAAGTAATGTTCAATCAAGCAGGACAAGTCTATATTTACATTAACATTTATATTTAGTCGTGTAGCAGACGCTCTTATCCGAGGCAAGTAGGGTAAAATGCCTTGCCCAAGGACACAACGTCATTTTGCATGGCGGGGAATCGATCCAGCAACCTTCTAATTACTAGCCCGACTCCCTCACCGCTCAGCCATCTGACTCCATATACTCTAAGCTATGTGATTATATATCGATAATAACGTAAAAATATATTAATTTAGCAGATGCCTTAAGTGACGTACAGGGGAATATTTGAACCTACAACCTCTTCATCTGCAGTCATACCATTTACATTTAATCATTTAGCAGACGCTCTTAACCAGAGCGACTTACAGTAAGTACAGGGACATTCCCTCCGAGGCATGTAGGGTGAAGTGCCTTGCCCAAGGACACAACGTCATTTTAGCACGGCGGTAAATCGATCCGGCAACCTTCTGGTTACTAGCCCGCTCAGCCATCTGACTCCCACTTTATACCAATAAAAAATATTTTGATATTCCAACAGTCCTGTAGCATGGTTCTGTGTTCAGCGCAATTTCAAACACATGGGTTCAAATGGCATTTCTGGGCTTGCTTGTTTAATGATGGTAATATTTAAAGCTGGTTCTAAGCTTCTGTAGCAGTGTGGGAGTTGTAGTCTTCAACCAATTTTCCAAGTTAAAAACAGCACTGGAACTCAGCAAAGTTTGATGCAAAGTGTTTTATTGGAATTCAGACAAAGATTCCCAAAAGAACGTGAGCAAGATCCCGGGATAAGACTAGAATTCTTCTCCGGACATGTATCTTATATATTTTCTCCCTATACAACATATATAATTGTATTATTAATACTTGTTCGTCACAGATGCATTATGCATTCTTACACAATTGGTCCCTTGTCCTGGGGTTTCAGATTGCAGGTGCTTTTTGGCATAGACAATTCTCAAATGTTTAGGCTTGCTCTGACCATGAACAGCCAGCTGCACTAGGTTTCTGTAAATATGCCTCCTGAGATAGCTGGGCCTTCTTGTTTTCTATGGAAGAAGCATATACACAGTCTTCTCTTGCACTCAGCCCCTAATTATCCAGATCTTCACATTTTGGGCTCAATATCTTCTACGTTTTAGTGGCAATAATAATCGGTCAACAGCTTTGCATCTGGTTTTAAGTAATATAGCATATGCTTAAAAAAAGGTGGTTAAGAGTGCCATTTTCAAGCATTAAATCCATAATCATTACCCATCTTCATAATTTCAACAGTGTGAGGTTTTTTCCACAACAAAGTCAGAGATATTAGTTCAAGGACAACTATGGGCTCTATGTTTTTTTGCAGTTGTTGGGGGAATTAGATGCAAAGTTAATTTACTTGTGGTTCTTTTACCACATTGCAGAGACTTTCAATTCATGAATGTCTTTTTGTTATCAGACATCATGTTTTTTCCCCAACCAGTTGAATATCTCAGTGGTGATGTCTTCTCATCAACCACACAAATTCTGTTCACTCATGGGTCATCTTGAATTCCCAGGACAACAAGCTGAGGTGTTTATGCGATCACAGACTATAAACAAACTGTACACAGGAGTGAAGAACAGAAGAGGAAACTACGCAGCACACCCCAACATCTGACTGAACTCGGTAATATCTTGTAGGCAGTAGGTGTGTTCAGCATAGGCCTTCCTGACTTAGACTACAGATAAGATGACCTGTTTGTTTGTCTCAGATTTCATATAAAGTTACGCATAGTATTGGGGTCTAATGAAAAAAATACGATTACACAATTACATTTAGATGAATACTTTTCCTTACAGTTTATGGTTCATAATGGACAATGAATCCCTCGTTTTTGTATTCACTCTTTCTGGGTTGGAAGGGATTATGCACTATAGAGGCACCCTCTTCTCATTCACTTTACTGTGTTACTGTGTGATTCTTTTGATAAATATAGCTCTAATTCTGACCATCATCTTAGATGAAAACCTCCATGAGCCCATGTACATATTCCTGTGTAATTTGTGCATCAGTGGACTTTATGGAACTGCAGGATTCTACCCCAAATTTCTGTTGGATCTATTGTCTTATGCTCATGTTAGTTCTTATGCAGGATGTCTGATTCAAGCGTTTGTATTATATTCATATGCGTGTTGTGATTTTTCTATTCTATCAGTGATGGCATATGACAGGTATGTAGCAATATGTAGGCCACTGCAGTATCACTCTGTCATGACTAAGCAGCGTGTCACTCAGTTAGTCTCTTTCTCCTGGTTTGTTCCTTTGTTTCTTTTGTTTATTGGTACAACATTTACCTTCAGATTAAGGTTATGTGGTTCACACATTCCTAAACTTTATTGTGCTAACTTCTTGATCACTCAACTGTCATGCTCTGCTACCAATTGGATTACATCATCAACACCAAGTAATGCCACTGCTCTTGTTACAATAGCAATTTATTTTGTCCATGCTGTTTTCATAGTGTGTACCTATGTGTATCTGGTCAGATCGTGTTTGAGGTCTTTAGAGGACAGGGGAAAGTTTATGCAGACCTGTGTGCCACATTTACTGTCATTGATTCATGTCATAGTTGCTTTGCTTTTTGATGTAATGCACATGCGTTATGGCTCAAGTGATATACCACAAAGTCTACAGAATTTCTTGGCCATGGAGTTTTTAATAGTTCCTCCACTGCTTAACCCCTTAATTTATGGTCTTAAACTGACTAAAATTAGAAATAGAATACTGAGTTTATGTATGCAAAAATAAATTGTAAAATATTCAACAAACAAATGGCTCGATTGACTTTTTCAAGATTTCCCTACATAACACATACATCTATTTAGGAAAATGTACAACCATTTTAAAAGAATGGACTATCGAAAGTTGATGAATTAAAAGTAATGACCAGATGGACCTAACCAAGTAAGTGTTATTAATTAATGTTATTTTTCAAGTAGTCCCTGAAACTGTTTCATGAATGCTGTTAAACTGAATCTTATCAATAATTAAGATTGCTGAACAGACTACAGATGAAGATTTCTCAACTCAAACAACTTTTTTAATGATGGTTGATAACCTGTACTTGACAATGTAATTGTTCTGTGTATATGTAATAAGCCACACACCACAGGGTAGACCCAAGGGCAGAGTTTGTTCAATAAATGTCACAATATAGTCCTGAAGTCGTCAACAGGCAAACAGGTTAATAGAGGTAATCCAAAAGGCAGAGTCAAGGTACAGACAATGGGTCATAGGCAGGCAAACAAGGCAATAAGTATAATACAGGAGAAAAGTCAAACAATACAGGCAAAACTGTAAATTTTACAACAAGAAGCTTAATGTTTCATTCATCACATTCCTGTCATGCTGCTGCTACTTAAAAAATGACATTTTATTTTCAGCGCCGCAGGTTGAACTGAAAGATATCCTTTCGTTTCGGGCTAGTATTAGTGTTCTAAAAACCTCATATTATAATGGATTGAGGAATGATGAGAGTATTCATGGCGGGAGGAGAACTGCATTAGTACAGTCGGCTGGTCCATTGAGAAGTGTGCATTAGAACAAAAGCAGCAGCTTTTTAGAACAGATCAGAGATCTTCTGAGATAAAATAAGATAATCTTTTATTAGTCCCACAATGGGGAAATTCGCAAACTCGAAATTTGAGATGTGAGCAAAGATACAAAGGCAACCGGCACAAAATCCACTCCCAGAGTATTTGTTCTTATAGGATTGCAGTATTTCACAGGCACCCAGAGTGTTTGTCTGTAGAACAGGATTGCAGGTCTCCATTCAGACACCCACAAATGAAGATTGTGAAAGCCCTCATCTTTCAGGGCAACCATCACACAGCCTCACACAGGCTGTTGGCTTGTGGGTGGTCAAGCAATGGTGTGATGGAGCTTTAGCCTGAGAGTGTGCAACGATCCAACAATCCATTAGTCAAGGTGAACTGTGGGTCGAGATCAGAGATTGAAGGTGCGCAAAGTTGTTAAACCAGGTCCATTTGAACAGCCAAGCTACATCAGTGAAACAACTGTCCACGTGTTGGTCCTGTCCTCCATGGTGAGTAGGTGATTAAACCACAGGGATGAAGGGAGAGAGGGCACCCACAAGGTCAACACCAACATGGTTGAAACGGCTTGCAGGCACTTAGAGCAGTGCCCTGACATGGTACTGGATCTTCGCCCTTTCACAAATTAACGTTCATCCATGACTGAATGACAGCAAATCCTGACAGAAACCTTCAGGTGTGAGGCGTCCCCGGTGGCTCACCAGGCTAATGCGCATCATGTAGGCTGAGACCTCATAGTGTGACCTCTTGTGCACAGGTCCAGCTGGTGACCAGAGAAGTGACCGTCTTTTGGTTATGCATGGGAAGGACAGATGGTCCTGAGACGGTTTGGTTGGTGTGCCAAGTATTTCCAGCCATGAAACAGTGAGGTCTCATTTATCGCTTTTCCACCAAGGTAGTTTGAGTGCTAATTCGGAGCTGGTCCCTAATCTCGATTTTTTTTTAAATCAGTTTGTCACAGAAAGCGATGAACCACTGAACCACTCATCAGAGCAATACACAGCTATTCAAAACAGTGTGGTTCAATCACTTAGTGGAGCTCAACTAAAGTCACACTGTGTAGGCCACAGTGCAGCTCAACATTATGTAGCTATAGTGGCACCTCAACACGGCAGAAAGGGATCAATCACAAAATTGGAGGCAAATAATCTTTTGGGGATCTTGAAGCGCTTATCAAAACAACATCAAAAGTGGTACTGTACGCTCTTGGGTTCTTAAATGGACACCTACAAAATTACAACATTTGATGCACTAAAATCCCACTATAAAACTTGCACAGTTAAACAGACACACACACAGATTATCAATTACATTATTGCAAGGCCGTAGCCATTGAGTCAACATTGGGGGGGACGAAATCTGCTGGGGAGTCTGAGGGTCCCCCCTGAAAACTTCTTACATTTAGTTAAGAATATGAATACATTTTTTATGATAATTTGACATTGTGTGTGGCGTGTCGTAGCGTAGCACATTTATTTGTTATTTTTATTTCAATATATTGGGGGGGACATTTTGACCAGATTTGAATATCTGGGGGGTATGTGTCCCCCCCAAAATATATTATGAGTGTGGTCCTGCATTATTGTTGTGACAAGCAGATGAGATTTATGAGGTGTTGCGTCCTACCCCAAAACACACCGTAACAACAACAGTGACGATCACAGAACACGATGGTCACAACATTTGGTGTTACACCTGTTCTTTTGCAAAAACAGATAGACCTATGGCAATATGTAGGCCATTTATTACATCCTGAATTATGTTTGTTTGTTTTGTCCACTCAAGGGAATTAATATATTAGGCTGTGTAGGGGGTTAAATATTGGCCAAGCAACCAAAACGAATTCCCCTATGGTTTAAAGGAAGATGGGAAACTGAACAGAGTATTAGCATGAACCATTAATGCCAAAACCAAAAGAATTCCAGGTATTTGACAATATGGGTTAAAGCAGAGCAAGAATGGTCAAAGTACGGTTAAATGAAATACGCATTTAATAACATTGCAAATGAATGAAATCAATTACAAGGCAAACAAAAAATGAAGGCTTTAAATCTTACCCACTCTACCGTGATCATTGTAAATCAGAGAGAAAGCAAGAGGTGAGCAAGGAGTAGGACAGTAGGACAAGGGAAAACTGAGGAGAAGGTCTCAGGAGATGAAGAATCCAAAGAACAATGCATTACAATTCCCTTTATACACAAGAACAACCAATCAGACCACATCTTAAATGGGGTGTGAGAGCCATCAAGTTGAGACCGTCCAGAAACTCCAGACTTTAGCATATGAGAGGTGGGGGCAGGTTTGACACCCAGCCTTACAGCTGTACATTCATGAGAGCCTAATACAATCCCTAATATTTTTTTCATTTTACACAATGGTATTACATTTCCAACCGTTTCTCGAGTTTCATCCTTTTACCATCAAAGTCCTATTTTCTAATTTCTTAATTACATTTTTGTTTTCATTCTAATTCTGGATATCCGCTTGCTCTATTGTGGAATGGGAGTTATAAACCTTTAAACCTTAAAAACCTTTGTTAACTTATTTTTGAGATGAGACAATATATGCATTTGTGTTTCATGGCCATGGAGTTTCTTGTAGTTCCTCCACTGATAAGCCCCATAATGTACTGAAATTATAAATAGAAAACTTTAGTGTGCAAAATAAATAGTGAAATATTTAACCCAAAATCCCACAGGGCTACATCCTCCCCTTTCTAAATGTCTACATGTCCTCATGAGACATAAAACATATTCCCAACATTAAACTATGTGGATAACTTTCATTTGTTTTTAGGATCGTCACCTCCTATTATTGAATCAAGGAGGAACTAGTTTCCACCTAACTTAATGATAATGCCTCTATGAACTATTATGGTACGTGGTTGCTCACTGGCTTTTCCAGGCTCATCATAAGTAAGTCTTAATACTGGTTTTATTTGTCTTTTGTCAGTTAGTCTGGGTCTAAGTACTCTATTGATCTTTGTTTTAGAGCTCAGCCTAACTTTTGGTGCCATGGGAGTTTTTCTTCTAGCATCCATGTCTGTTTCAGAACCATAAGGGTCCGACTCTGTCATCGCACAACCTCGGTCTTCTCTGTCAGATTCTAGCTCTTCAGCAGACTGTACAGGACTTAGTTCTATAGCGTCTCCATTCTCTGACCTCACCGAGACTCTGTTAGACACTTCTCTTTCTTTTAGTAAGTGTTCCACATACTCCCGGAATGGTCTACGGGGGTGGTCACACTCCTCATCAGATGATTAATCTGTCATCTCTGGTACTTCTCTTTGTCTTACTATCTGTTGTCTTTGTCTGGTCGAACGTGTTCTTGGTCTCCCAGGGGTTTCTTCGTTTTCTCGATCTGCTGGGATCCTCACAGTTTGTCCAATAGGTAAGATGTGATCGCGATGGAGGGTCCTTACTCTGCTTGTGCCTCCTTCGGGTCTTATTCGGAATACCGGTAAATTCGGCAGCTTTTCTACAACTACATGGGGTATGGAACTCCATCGACTTTCACGCTTGCGTTTCCCTTTGAGCCCTAGATTCTTCAGAAGAACACGGTCACCTTCCTGTATGTTCTGAAAACTGACCTTCTGATCATAAGTTCTCTTGTTCCGCAAGTGAGTCTTGTCTGCAGTTTGACTAGGAAGTTGATAGGCTTTTTGCAAGTCACGCTTCAGGCTTTCCACATACTGGAAATGTTTTTCTCCTCAGTTCCATCTTTGGAGTTCTTGAAGCACAAGTCTACAGGTAGTCTTGCTTCCCTACCAAACATTAAATAATAAGGGGAGTATCCCGTCGCATCACTTTTAGTGCTGTTATACGCATGCACTAATGAGGCTACTTGCTGACTCCAGGATCTCTTCTTTTCTTGGCCCAAAGTAGCCAGCATTGAGAGCAGAGTTCGGTTAAAACGTTCTGGCTGGGGATCCCCTTGGGGATGATACAGAGTCATTTGTGATTTTCGTATTCCCAAGGTCGTCAGAAACTCTTGTGTCAGTCTGGACTCAAAGTCTCTTCCCTGATCAGAATGAATCCTAGCAGGTAAGCCATAGTGAACAAAATATTTTTCCACAAGGATCTTTGCTACCGTTAGGGCTTTCTGGTTCTTTGCAGGGAAGGCCTGAACATATCTGGTATAGTGGTCGGTAACGATTAACACATTACTAATGCCTTTGGAATCGGGTTCTATTGACAGGAAGTCAATACATACGAGATCCATTGGCCCCTTGCTTGTGATGTGGTGTAAGGGAGCAGCTTTCTTGGCAGGTGTTTTACGAGTAATGCACAGTCCACAGTTCCGCACATATTGCTCTGCCTCATGAGCCATCTTGGGCCAGTAGAATCTTGCTCTTAGGAGTTCGGTGACCCTTTCAACCCCTAAGTGGCCCATGTCATAATGAAGAGAGTGCAACACCAATTCTCTGAACTCAGAAGGCAGCACAAGCTGTAGTGTCTCCTCTGCATCTTTCTTGCTTGCTCTGAACAGCAGTCCATCTCTCATCAGAAGTTTGCTAACTTCCCTCCTTATCAGCCGTATTTCTAGATTTAAGTCTTTATTTTTAGGCCAGACTCCCCGTTTCATAGCCTCAATCACTGGTCTAATGACGACATCCATTTTCTGAACAGCCATCAAGTCAGCTTTTGACAGTTGCTCCAGCATGCTCAGGTGTAACTGAGACAGAAAGGCATACACCTCAGGGATACAGGCTGGCGAAGCTCCTAACTGTTCCACATTTCTGGGGGACATCTTTGTGGATTCATCCACTTGTACCTGCCGACATATGGACTTCACCACATTCTGAGACATGAGATCCCACTCGTCACCGTTTTCAGGTAAGTTGCAAGACAGCAAGTCAGCATCTATGTTTGTTTTACCAGGCCTATACTTTACGTCAAAATCATAGGTGGCCAGGGCTGCAAGCCAATGATGACCTGTCACATTGAGCTTGGCCGTGGTGAGTACGTACGTCAAAGGGTTATTGTCGGTGCATGCGGTGAACTTGGCCCCGTAGAGGTAGTCATGAAATTTATCAACTACGGCCCATTTCAACGCCAGAAACTCTAATTGGTGTACAGGGTATCACTGTTCTGGAGAGCTCAACTTTCTGCTGGCGAATGCCACAGGTCTCAACCCTTCCGGATGTTCCTGATAGAGTACGGCACCAAGCCCTTTGAAACTTGCATCTGTGTGTAAAACGTATGGCTTATTGGCATCAGCAAATGCCAGCACAGGTGCGTTGATCAAACACTGAATGATACGATTGAACGCGTCCGTGCAGGATGGATCCCATCGGTCATTGAATGGTTCTGAATCTTTAAAGTAAGTTTTGGTCTTCTCTGGGACAGGCTTTCTTCCATGCTGGGTGGGTGCATAGCCCTTTGACAGTTCTGTGAGGGGCCTCACTATCGCAGAGTAATTTGCTATGAAGCGTCGATAATACCCACAGAAACCTAGAAAAGACCGCAGCGACTTGAGGTCCGTGGGCTTAGGCCACCTAGACACTGCTTCCAGTTTTTCAGGGTCAGTAGCAATGCCCTCCGCCGAAACTATGTGACCTACATACTTGACCCTGGGTTGGCAAAATTGACACTTGTCAATGGAGAGTTTTAACCCTTTAAGTCTATCTAGCACTCGCAGGAGGCGCTCTTCATGTTCTTCCAATGAACGTCCAAAGACTATGAGGTTGTCCAAATAAACTAACACCTGAAGGAGATTCATATCACCGACCGCTTTCTCCATAAGTCTCTGGAAGGTTGCAGGCGCTCCCGTTATGCCTTGGGGCATTCTTGAAAATTCAAAGAATCCAAGGGGACAAATGAAGGCTGTTTATGTGTATATGTTTACACATCATCTATGCGAGGAGTTGTGTACTGGTCTGGAACCGTACGGCTATTAAGGGTCCTATAGTCAATGGACATTCTGATACTCCCGTTTTTCTTTCTGGCTATCACAATGGGTGAGGCATACTGGCTATGTGACTCTTTGATAATACCAGCCTTTGACAGCTCCTGCAAGTGTTTACGAACATCGCCAATATCTGCTGGAGCTAGGCACCTTGATCGCTCTCTGAATGGCTTTGGGTCTGTCATCCTGATGTGATGCTCGACATCCTTAGCCAGGCCAACGTCCCATTCATGTAATGAGAATGCGCTTGCTCGCTCACATAATTTTTTACGAAGTCGCTCTTTTCATTGATGGGGAAAGGGCGAATCGCCAAACTGGATCAGTTGAGGATCTAACTCTGTTGGAAGAGTCATTGTCTCTGCTTCAAGCTTCCGAGTAGGAACGACTGGATCAGCGTGACACAGCTGGCCTAAGACAGACTGTGTCTTTCAGGGACTCATTCTGGAGAAGCACAGTAAAGTGGTCCTTGTCAACTGATGTACTTGGCACGACCATAGGCTGCAGCAATATTCCAGATGGTAATGGGACGGAAGGTGAGGCCTCAACCATCAACATGTTTTTATCCTGAGACTTTGTCCACTCGACTTCACAAATGGTGCAGCATCCACTCCCAGAGGGTAAGGTAAGTGAACCAGGGCCCATCCACATCACACATCCCACTTCATCCTCTTCACTCTCAGTGGTAGGTTGTTCCGTGTGTACAATGGATTTCTTTGCTTCTATGCCAAGAGTCTGGGCAATGTTGCCAATGCCTGTTGTGTCTTTGCAGAGTCTGGACAGTCTCTGGAACAGGTTTGCATTTGTGCCTAGGATCACAGGGGTCTGCTCAGGGCTTTGAGGACTTGGGCAAATCAAAGCCAAGACGGAAAGCGTCTCCTTTGTGCCTGTGACCTTCTCTGGAAACTCCATCTCCACTACGACATATCCCAGGTAGGGGTAACTAGTGTTGCTTAACCCCCAAACCTGACACTGGCTGGATGGAGACATCAGGTAAGTGGCTCTTATACCAGGTCTCAAAGATAATTGTGACTTGTGAGCCACTATCCAGGAGTGCATCACTCTGTTGGCCATTTATCTTCACAGGAACGATCGAAGAGGGGCCAATCAGTCCCGGAGGAATGTCTTTTTTCTGGGTCATCACCTCACTTTTTTTAGATGAGCACACTGTGGGATGACTCTCTTCTGCTTGAGAGGAAGATTCACTCTGTTTAGCTTTCTTTAGCGAGTGGATCAACTTCTGTATCACTTTGGCCTGATTCTCTGCATTTTGGCATTTAGCAGAGTAATGGCCGTTTTCTCCACAGCGATAACAAAAGATCCCCTCACCTTTGTTAGACAGTTGCTTTCTATTATCACTATGGGCTTGTCTTGAAGGTTCTACTCTAAGAACTGTAGCAGGGTATTCTGAGGCTTTGGGGTTATGACCTGCCATTTGCTTTTGGAGATTCTTCACTTGTTTTCCTAAGGCAGCTACTTCATTATCCCCTGAGGTAGGCCCTTTTGTGAGAGGTACGTGGTTATCTGCCACAACTTGGCTTTGCAAGGGTCTCATGGAAGTGAACATTGACTTGAGTTCTTGAATCTCTGATCGTAAACTGTCAATATCCTCCTGTCTATTTTCCCTATCTGACTGTGTATGAACGCGCAGGACGGACGTGTTCAACTTCATCCTTGAAGATTCATACTCCTTTTCATTTCGTATCTCTCTCAGCAATTCCAAAAATGAGGAGGGGATTTCCTTCCGTTCCCTGAGTTTGAGCTGAACCAGCATCATATCAGAGTGAACAGCACCTCTCAGCAGCTGCGCCACTCGAGCACAATTGGCACAGTCTGCAGGTAGACCTCCACGATCAACCACCTTTGTCAACGACAACTCTAATCTTCTAAGAAACAACTTCAGACAACTTCTCCTTTGGCTGCTGCTGTAGCAACCTAAAGGCAAAATAGAGGTCTTCACCTGTCTCAGCAGACCCAAAAGCACTCTCAATGGCTTCTAAGCAATGAGCTTGACTAATCCCTGAATCAGCAGTCCGCACAGCCTTTACAATAGCTAACGCAGGACCCTTCAGACTTTCCATGATACGCCGTTGTTTTTTCCTTAGCGGAACAATCGCTCTCCTCGAGCATCAGACGCGCATGCTCTAACCAATGCTCTAAAGATTCTTCCCCAACAGGGGTCGGTAAAGTACCAGAGAATACTCTCAAACGACGGTAACTGCTGTTCTCCCCCGATGGTGTCTCCATCTTGGCCAACAAATCACCTACAGCACGAATAATGGACTCAGCCGAGCCGCCCGCTGGTGGATCTTCCAACAAACTCTTCAATGGGTTTGGAGAAACACTACCGCCAGAACCAGAAATTTCAGAAGCGATAACTATCCTCCACTTCTCTGTTTGGTCAGCCGACACCAAAACAGAAGGAACTCTATCAGGGTCCACCCTCTATTTGCTCTCACAGAGCACTGTAAGGCGATTAAGCTTTAAACTGAGTGTCCGTCCTACCACTCGCACTCGGCCTAAGGCTTTGATGGTTCCCATGGCTTCTTCAATCACTGCATTCTCCACTTCTTCTGGGATCAGCACCATTAAACTATGGTGTTCATCCAATTCTTCTCTTCTGCACCAGTCTTTGAGCTCTTTAACTAATCCTACTGTGCTACTCTGAGACTGAGACTAATGTTAACTGCTAAAGCTTATATTAATTTATAATTACTAACTTCTTATTGACCTTAATGAACTAATTATCATCCCGGACGAGCCCCCATTTTATGTAGCGCCCCTTAGCTTTTCGTATACTATTTTGGAGTGCGCTCCCCGAATTCTTCTTTTAGTGAGAGATATCTCTCTCTCTTAAATTAATTAATTAATGCCCAGTATTCAGCTTTATAGATTATTTTTTAACTTAGACTTATTACTATTTTCCCAACAAGAAGATACACACATTAACAGAAATGAAATACACACTTGTAGGTTTTCCAGTAAATACACGTTTAGAGTACTTTTAGTAATAACAAAACACATTGACCATACATTACATGCAAAATACACAACTCACATTCACACACACACAGGCACATTCAGAATGATCCCCAACTAAAACCCATTGCAGGCCTGATACGATGCTCGGGTGCCGTGAGACCTAAAACCAATGGTCACTTCACTCTATTGAGCCAAACAAAAATATGGTACCATTTGTAGTGTTGTGTGTAGGGATGCACCGAATATTCGGCCACCGAAAATATTCGGCCGAAAATGTCCAAAAACATAATTTTCGGTTTCGGCCGAAGGAGTAAAAACGCCGAAAAAATTACACCGAACCTTTCTAGTTTTTATTTTTTTTAAAGCAACCAGTGTGGAATGAGCCTGGTGCACTTCTAAAAAAGACGGATTAAAAAAGAGCCGCAGGTAAGTTTGTTAACAACTAACTGACAATAAAGGGAGATGAAAAAGGGTCCGCATGCACTTGTAAACAACTAAATGACAATAAACGGAGATGAAAAAAGAGCCGAGCGCACCTGTTAACAACAAAATACCAAGTAGAGAGAAAACAATCTGCGCACACTTCATGCAGCAAACATGTCAGCAGTGTGGAAGCATTTTAGTGTCGGAAAACGGAGAAAATAAGGCCGTTTGCAGACAGTGTTCTGCTGAACTTTCTAGAGGGGGAACATCTGCGAAGACCTTCACCACATCAGGCTTAATTCATCACCTTAAATCCAAACACCCCAGACAACATGAGGAGTACGAGAGAGACACCACCGCGGCAGCAACTAAAAGGAAAGTAGGCCTACCCAGCTCACACACTCCATCTGTGGCTGACGTTTTTGAAAAGGCAAAAAAGTTTGGCAGTGACAGTGCTAAAGCTAAGGGCATTACAACTAAAGTAATGGAATTCATTGCCTTGGATGACCAACCCTTCTCAGTTGTAGAGGACGTAGGGTTCCGTAGGCTAATGGGACATATTGAGCCCCGTTACACTGTCCCAAGTAGACGGCATTTCTCGGATGTATGCTTACCCGAAATGTATAACGTTGTGTCAACCCACGTCCACGAGCTCTTGGCTACAGATATTGCAGCCTTTAGCTTCACTACAGATATATGGAGCTCGGATGTCAGTCCCACCAGCATGCTGAGTTTAACGGCACAGTGGATAGACACTGAGTTCAACCTACAAAAGGTTGTTCTTCACTCGCAAGAGTTCAGAGGCTCCCATACAGCCGCAGCCATCTCAGATGCATTTGCCAAAATGTTTGACACTTGGCGTATCGACCCATCCAAAGTGCATGCGATAGTGAGTGACCAATGCAAGAAATATGACCAAAGCCATGGAAGACAGCAACCTTAAAGGCATAAGGTGCATGGCCCACACGCTTCAACTGGCCGTCAACGAGGGAGTGTTGAGTCAGCGCAGTATAGCGGATGTAATTGCGACCGGCAGGAAAATTGTGGGCCATTTCAAGCATTCTCCGCTTGCCTATGGGCGCCTACAAGCAATCCAAGAGCAATTGGGAATGCCACCGAAACGTCTCCAACAAGATGTGAGCACAAGGTGGAACAGTACGTATTACATGCTGGAAAGCCTTTTTGCACAAAAGCGAGTCCTGGCTTCATACACTGCCGATACACATGATCTCCCCGCGACATTCAGCGCATACCAGTGGGTTTTAATAGAGAACATTCTCTCTCTCCTTGCCTCCTTTGAGCAGATAACGAAGGAGATAAGCTCATCGGGTGCATCTGTGGCAGACGTTATCCCCTTACTAGCAGCATTAAAGCGTCTTTTAGGCAAAGAGGCTGAAACAGACCACGGAGTGAGAACAACAAAAAGTGCGCTCTTAGATGCTGTGAACACTCGTTTTAGCAAGGCAGATTCCGAACCGCTGTACTGCATCACGACAGTACTTGTTCCAAGATATAAGGATCATTACTTGGATGTGGGGAAAAAGCAGCGCACAAGGGACATGATACAGGCTGAGTTGGATTTGCAAAAGCCGCTGTGTGATGTAGACGGTGGCATGACGCACAGCGCAGCAGAACGGGGAGATGGCGTGGAGAAAAAAAGGGCACGCACTACAGATGATGAGCTGCGCAAACCCTTACTGTCTGACATGTTCGAAGAGATTCTCCAAGAGAGCAATCCAAATACCAGTCAGAAGACAAGCTCAACAGCTCAACAACTGGATGCTTTTCTATCAGAAGTCCCCATCCCCAGGAGCAATAACCCTCTCGGATATTGGAGGGCCAATCAAGGCCGCTTTCCCCACTTGGCACAGACGGCACGCAGGTTAGCTATTTAGGAAATTGAATTAAATATGTTATTCATAAAGTTCTTATTATGCTATATATTTTGAACTATTATACTTTAGTGTGGAAAAATAGAAGGCATATAGCCTACCGGCATTCAAAAATTTAATTATTTCTTAGGCAGAAAAGAAACACATGCCGTCATCAATTAAAAAACTACAAAAAACTGATAGCCTACAATGTCGATGCTATGAGATAACTGTTTCGATTCTCCGTTCCCATCCTAGATACTTATCTGCTCCATGCACAAGCACCGATAGCGAGAGACTGTTTAGCGCTGCTTCTCACGTCATCGATGAGAAGAGGAACAGACTTTCATGTGACAAAGCAGAGAAGCTCCTTTTAATCAAGAAGAACCTGCCACTTTTCCTGAAATAGACTTATTTTAGTTTATTAAAGTTGCCTGTTATTTAAATACACTGTCAGAAATAGGGCACTGCCCCATTTGTGTTCAGCCCCCTCGGCCCCCACTTTTTTTTTTTTTTCAAGCAGTTGTTAATGCACTTTTTTTGTTGTGAGCATACAGAGTAAATGCAGTTAATTTCTTGTTTAAGGCCGATGTTAGGGGGGCTCAAAGATGGCCAAATAAAAAGTATTTTGTTTTACTAATTTATTTAAGGGTAAATTGTTCTTAAATTAGGTCTTCTGGAATGTTAGAAAACGTTCAGTATTAAATAGATCGTTTGTATCAAATATGTAATTGATTTTGTTTTATTGAAAAGCAAGACAAAAAAGTTTATAAAGGACATTTAATTGTTTTATTCATGCAATGGTGAAAGATTAAAGCAAAATGAATGAAAAACAGCAAAAGCCACATTCGGTATTCGGTTTCGGCTTTCGGCCAACTGTTTCAGTATATTCGGTTTCGGTTTCGGCCAATAATTTTCATTTCGGTGCATCCCTAGTTGTGTGTCTCAGTTTATCAGTGATACCTCACTCAGACCGCAGGACAACGAGGAACGGCAGTTGCTCGACGATTAGCAAGCGTTGGTGTCCGCGTTCTTCATCCAACGTGGCCAGAGGAACCGTGAGCATCCACGTAGCTCACGGCGCCATCTGGTTTTCTTATGTTTACACAAACTACAGTGCAAATTGTCCCCGCGCTGGCAACAACCCACACCCGACTTGCCGCGTTCAGCCGTGTTGGCCCGAACAGCTAGCTAATTCACTGGGTTAGTGAATAAACAGCCAGTGCTAGCTAGCTAGTTTACACACAGTAAGTTAGGCTAGCTGGAGCACTCTTTTTTGCTTCGTGTCCGTAGAATTAATGTCTGTCTTCACTATCTCGCCGATAATAAAACAACAAACACTAATATTTTTCACGTTTTCTTCTCTTTCACTCACACAGGACTACCACAACTCTTTTGCCATTCTCCTTCTCGCTTCCCCTTCCTCCTTCTCTCACACTCTCCACCAATCCACAAACAGCAGACACGACCTCGTCACTCCAAACTCTTCACAATAAAGTATGTACCGTCCTAAATTATTAAATGTGCCATATAGTTTCTTACACAATAACCTTTTTAACTGTTAAACATATCTTTTGAAATATAACATTTTAAACATATTTAACATTATAAATCGTACCATTTCAAATAAAGTAAACAAATGGAAATACAGTGATTATGAAACTATCCCAAAATCCCACAGGGCTACATGATTATATAGCAAGGTAAATGAGTTGTGGTTATTTTACCACAGTGCAGAGACCTTTAATTCATGAATGTCTTTATGTTATTAGACAGTATGTTTTTTTATCCAACCAATTGAATATCTCGGTGGTGATGTCTTCTCACCAACCACACAAGTTCCGTTCACTCATAGGCCTTGAATTCCCAGGACAACTGAGGTGTTGATGTGATTACAGACTATAAACAGACTGTACATAGGAGTGAAGAACAGTAGAGGGAACTACGCAGCATACGCCAACATCTGACTGAACTTGGTAATATCTAGTAGGCAGTAGATATGTTCAGCATAGGCCTTCCTGAACTTCTAAAATAACTTGTTTGCTTGGGGTGGGTGGTATATAGTCTAACTGTGTCTGATGAAAAAAATACAATTTGCATGCCATTTATTAATCACAATGAACAATGACTCCATTATCCTTGTGTTCACCCTCTCTGGGTTGGAAGGATTAATGGTCTATAGAAGCGCACTTTGAGGCCCCTCCTTGAGTCACCACCTTAACGCGGTGGAGGGGTTTGCGTGTCCTAGTGATCCTGGAAGCTATGTTGTCGGGGGCTTCATGCCCCTGGTAGGGTCACCCAAGGCAAACAGGTTCCAGGTGAAAGACCAGACAAAGAGTGGCTCAAAAAACCAACCATGAAGAAATACAACAATGGTTCTCAGTTGCCCCTGCCCGGAAGCGGGTCACCGGGGCCCCCCCCTGGAGCCAGGCCCGGGGGTGGGGCTCGATGGCGAGCGCCTGGTGGCCGGGCCTTTTCCCATGGGGCCCGGTCGGGCACAGCCCGAAGAGACAACGTGGGACCCTCTTCCAGTGGGCTCACCATCCGCAGGAGGGGTCATGGGGGTCGGGTGCAGTGTGAGACGGGCGGCGGCCGAAGGCGGGGGCCTTGGCGGTCCGATCCTCGGCTGCAAAAGTTAGCTTTAGGGACGTGGAACGTCACCTCGCTGGCGGGAAAGGAGCCTGAGCTGGTGCGCGAGGTAGAGAGTTTCCGGCTAGATATAGTCGGCCTCGCCTCGACGCACAGCGTGGGCTCCGGAACCAGTCTCCTTGAGAGGGGCTGGACTCTCTTCCACTCTGGAGTTGCCCTTGGTGAGAGGCGTCGAGCTGGGGTGGGAATACTGGTTTCCCCTCGGTTCGGCGCCTGTACATTGGGGTTCACCCCGGTGGACGAGAGGGTAGCCTCCCTCCGCCTTCGGGTGGGGGGACGGGTCCTCACTGTCGTTTGTGCTTATGCACCAAGCGGCAGCTCAGAGTACCCACCCTTTTTGGAGTCTCTGGGGGGGGTGCTGGAAAGCGCTCCTCCTGGGGATTCCCTCGTCCTCCTGGGGGACTTCAATGCTCATGTGGGCAATGACAGTGAGACCTGGAGGGGCGTGATTGGGAGGAACGGCCCCCCCTATCTGAACCCGAGTGGTGTTTTGTTGTTGGACTTCTGTGCTAGACACGGTTTGTCCATAACGAACACCATGTTCAAGCATAAGGGTGTCCATATGTGCACCTGGCACCAGGACACCCGAGGTCTCAGTTCGATGATCGACTTTGTAGTCGTGTCATCGGACTTGGGGCCGCATGTCTTGGACACTCGGGTGAGGAGAGGGGCGGAGCTGTCAACTGATCACCACCTGGTGGTGAGTTGGCTTCGATGGTGGGGGAGGACGCCGGTCAGGCCTGGCAGGCCCAAACGTAATGTGAGGGTCTGCTGGGAACGTCTGGCGGAACCCTCTGTCAGAAGGAGCTTCAACTCCCACCTCCGGGAGAGCTTCGATCATGTCTCGGGGGGGGCCGGGGACATTGAGTCCGAATGGGCCATGTTCCGGGCCTCCATTGTTGAAGCGGCTGACCGGAGCTGCGGCCGCAGGGCGGTCGGTGCATGTCGCGGCGGTAACCCTCGGACCCGGTGGTGGACTCCGGAGGTGAGGGATGCCGTCAAGCTGAAGAAGGAGGCCTATCGGACTTTATTGGCTGGTAGGACTCCAGAGGCAGCTGATGTGTACCGGCAGGCCAAGCGGAACGCGGCTTTGGCGGTCGCGGAGGCAAAAACCCGGGCATGGGAGGAGTTCGGCGAGGCCATGGAGAATGACTTCCGAACGGCTTCAAAAAGGTTCTGGACCACCATCCGGCGGCTCAGGAGGGGGAAGCAGTGCTCTGTCAACACTGTATACGGTGGGGATGGTGCGCTGCTGACCTCGACGGGGGACGTCCTGGATCGGTGGAAGGAATACTTCGAAGACCTCCTTAATTCCACCAACACGCTTTCCGACGTGGAGGCAGAGTCTGGGGACATCGGGGGGGGCCCTTCTATCTCTGGGGCTGAGGTCGCCGAGGTGGTTGAAAAGCTCCGCGGTGGCAGGGCCCCTGGGGTGGATGAGGTCCGCCCGGAGTTCCTTAAGGCTCTGGATGTTGTAGGGCTGTCTTGGTTGACACGACTCTGCAACATCGCGTGGACATCGGGGACAGTGCCTCTGGACTGGCAGACCGGGGTGGTGGTTCCCCTCTTTAAAAAGGGGGACCGGAGGGTGTGCTCCAACTTTAGGGGGATCACACTCCTCAGCCTCCCTGGGAAAGTCTATTCAGGGGTCCTGGAGAGGAGGGTCCGTCGGATTGTCGAACCTCGGATTCAGGAGGAGCAATGTGGTTTTCGTCCTGGCCGTGGAACAGTGGACCAGCTTTATACCCTCCGCGGAGTCCTGGAGGGTACATGGGAGTTCGCCCAACCAGTCTACACATGTTTTGTGGATTTGGAAAAGGCGTTCGACCGTGTCCCTCGGGGGCTCATGTGGGGGGTGCTCCGAGAGTACGGGGTACCGGATTTCCTGATCGGGGCTGTCCGGTCCCTGTACGACCGGTGCCAGAGTTTGGTCCGCATTGCCGGTAGTAAGTCGAACTTGTTTCCGGTGAGGGTTGGACTCCGCCAGGGCTGCCCTATGTCACCGATTCTGTTCATTACCTATATGGACAGAATTTCTAGGCGCAGCCAGGGTGTTGAGGGGGTCCGGTTTGGTGACCTCAGGATCGGGTCGCTGCTTTTTGCGGATGATGTGGTCCTGTTGGCTTCATCGGGCCGTGACCTTCAGCTCTCACTGGAGCGGTTCGCAACCGAATGTGAAGCGGCTGGGATGCGAATCAGCACCTCCAAATCTGAGGCCATGGTAATCGACCGGAAAAGGGTGGAGTGCCATCTCCGGGTCGGGGAGGAGATCCTGAACCAAGCGGAGGAGTTCAAGTATCTCGGGGTCTTGTTCACGAGTGAGGGAAGAATGGAGCGCGAGGTCGACAGGCGGATCGGTGCGGCGTCCGCAGTGATGCGGGCTCTGCATCGGTCCGTCGTGGTGAAGAAGGAGCTGAGTCGAAAGGCGAAGCTCTCTATTTACCAGTCGATCTACGTTCCTACCCTCACCTATGGTCACGAACTATGGGTAGTGACCGAAAGAACGAGATCGCGAATACAAGCGGCCGAAATGAGCTTTCTCCGTAGGGTGTCCGGGCTCTCCCTTAGAGATAGGGTGAGAAGCTCGGTCATCCGGGAGGGGCTCAGAGTAGAACCGCTGCTCCTCCGCGTCGAGAGGAGCCAGCTGAGGTGGCTCGGGCATCTGATTAGGATGCCTCCTGGACGCCTCCCTGGTGAGGTGTTCCGGGCACGTCCCACTGGGAAGAGGCCCCGGGGAAGACCCAGGACACGCTGGAGGGACTATGTCTCTCGGCTGGCCTGGGAACGCCTTGGGGTCCCCCAGGAAGAGCTGGCGGAAGTGGCCGGGGGGAGGGAAGTCTGGGCCTCCCTGCTTAGGTCGCTGCCCCCGCGACCCGATCCCCGGACAAGCGGCAGATGACGACGACGACGAGAAGCGCACTTTTCTCTTTCACTTTACTGTGGTACTGTATGATAATTATGGTTAATGTTGTTCTCATTGTTACAATTATCATGGACAGGAACCTCCATGAGCCCATGTACATCCTCCTGTGTAATCTGTGTATAAATGGGCTTTATGGGACTGCAGGATTCTACCCCAAGTTCCTGCTGGATTTACTGTCATACTCTCACGTCATCTCTTATGCAGGATGTCTGGTTCAAAATTTTGTCATTTATTCATATGCTTGTAGGGATTTTTCTATTCTCTCAGTGATGGCATATGACAGGTATGTAGCAATATGTAGGCCACTGCAGTATCACTCTGTCATGACTAAGCAGCGTGTCACTCAGTTAGTCTCTTTCTCCTGGTTTGTTCCTTTGTTTCTTATTTCTATGGGTACAATATTTACTTCCAGACTTAGGTTGTGTGGCTCACACATAAAAAAACTCTACTGTGCCAATGGGTTGATTGCTCAGCTGTCATGTTCTCCGACCAGTTGGATTACATCAACAACACCAAGTAATTCAACTGCTCTTCTAATAACAGTGACTTATTTCCTCCATGTTGTTTTCATAGTGTGTACCTATGTGTATCTGGTAAGATCGTGTTTGAGGTCTTTAGTGGACAGGGGAAAGTTTATGCAGACCTGTTTGCCACATTTAATATCATTGTTCCACGTCACAGTTGCTTTGCTTTTTGATGTATTGCACACACGACTCAATGGCACAAGTGATTTACCTCAAAACCTTAAGAATTTCTTGGCCATAGAGTTTCTTGTATTTCCTCCACTGCTTAACCCCCTGATTTATGGTCTTCAGCTTTCAAAAATTAGAAAAAGAATACTGAGTTTATGTGTGCAAAAATAAATTGTGAAATATTTAAAAAGGTAACGGCTCAATTGACTTTTTCGAGATTTCCCTACATACACATACATCTATTTAGGAATATTTACAACCGATTTATAAGAAGAGAATATTAAAGTTGATGCATTAAAAGTAATGGCCAGATGTACCTAACCAAGTAAGTGTGCATATGGCCTCTATGTTTAGTTTTTTAAATATATTTGATGGTGATTAAATCAGGTTATTTGAGTTGTGATTATTTTACCACAGTGCAAAGACCTTTAATTCATGAATGTTTTTTGTTATCAGACAGCATGATTTTTTCTCCAACTTGTTGAATGTTTTTGTGGTGATGTCACCAACCACACAAGTTCAATTCACTCAGAGGACTTGAATTCCCAACACAACTAACTGAGGCGTTCATGTAATTACAGACTATAAACAGACTGTACACAGGAGCAAAGAACAGTAGAGGGAACTACGCAGCACACCCCAACATCTGACTGAACTCGGTACTATCTAGTAAGCAGTAGGTACTGTATGTTCAACATAGGCCTTCCTGACATAGACTACTGATAAGATGACCTGTTTGTTTGTCTCAGTTTTCGTATAAAGTTAATTATAGTATTGGGGTCTCAAGAAGAAAATATCATGATGCACTTACATTTAGATTAATACTTTTCCTTACAGTTGATTGTTTATAATGGACAATGAATCCTTTGTTTTTGTGTTCACTCATTCTGGGTTGGAAGGGACTATGCACTATAGAGGCACCCTCTTCTCTCTCACTTTACTGTGTTACTGTATGATTCTTCTGGTAAATATTGCTCTCATTTTGACCATCATCTTAGATGAAAACCTCCATGAGCCCATGTACATATTCCTGTGCAATTTGTGCGTCAGTGGACTTTATGGAACTGTAGGATTCTACCCCAAATTTCTGTTGGATCTATTGTCTTATGCTCATGTTAGTTCTTATGCAGGATGTATGATTCAAGCATTTGTATTATATTCATATGCGTGTTGTGATTTTTCTATTCTATCAGTGATGGCATATGACAGGTATGTAGCAATATGTAGGCCACTGCAGTATCACTCTGTCATGACTAAGCAGCGTGTCACTCAGTTAGTCTCTTTCTCCTGGTTTGTTCCTTTGTTTCTTATGGTTATTTGTTCGCTATTTATTTACAGATTAAGGTTATGTAGTTCACACATACCTAAACTGTACTGTGCTAACTTCTTGATTGCCCAACTGTCATGCTCTGCTACTAGTTGGCTTACATCAATAGAACCAAGTAATTCAACTGCTCTTCTAATGACAGTGATTTATTTACTTCATGCTGTTTTCATAGTGTGCACCTATGTGTATCTGGTCAGATCGTGTTTGAGGTCTTTAGAGGAGAGGGGGAAGTTTATGCAGACCTGTGTGCCACATTTACTATCATTGTTTCATGTCATAGTTGCTTTGCTTTTTGATATAATGTACATGCGTTATGGCTCAAGGGATTTACCACAAAGTCTTCAGAATTTTTTGGCTATGGAGTTTTTAATAGTTCCTCCACTTCTCAACCCCTTAATTTATGGTCTTAAACTGACTAAAATTCGAAATAGAATACTGGGTTTATGCAAAAAGAAAACGTGAACATTTTAACAAATAGAATGATTCTACAACATTTTTATTTAAAAAGCTGCTCACAAGAAGGAGGTTTACAAAACTGTGTAGATGTGCATTTGTTTGCACAATGCACAACACAGACTACTTTATGTATTATTTTTATGAATCCCTCCTTACTGTTTTGGTATACAGCTTGTGCATAGCCTCTGAAATGAAAAAAATATAATAAAAACTCTAACCTTATAAAATGAGGTGCATTTGCGGTTAGGTTTGTAAAACATCAAACAGCCTAGTTATTGGATGAGATTGAGATGAGAAAACTCATTATCATGTTTGGAGACAGATTATATTCATGCACATCAAGACATATTTTAATGAAATATTATCCAAATATTAATCTGACCGTGGTGACATCTGATGGTATTGACATATTAGCTTTTTTTCCACAAAACAAATTCAGTTCATGTAGAAACCAATTGGTCATTTCTGTTGATGCTAGATTCTAATATAAATAACTTTAGGAGAATTAAGTGATCTAAATATTTCAAATAATTTGAACTGTAAACTTTACAGAGCCTGACTGTCATTGATGCACTCTGCAGAGGTGGATTGTGGCAAGGAGTCCTTCAGAGTGATAACTGACACTGATATTGCATGATTTTATTACATTTGAATGAATGTCTGACGTTGCTGACAAAAGGTTAGGACGCAACTTTGAAATCAATATACTATGGACGTTTATTTGAATGTCGTTTATTGGACAATTTATTCAAATGGGAAGTCAATGTGCAAAGTGATAAAGTAATGCTCATTTCAGTTTGTATTGTTTTGAATCAAAATTCTAAAAAAAGCTTAATCAATTGCATTTCATAATGCCAAGGTTTGTCGACTCTTTATTCAAGCTAGTGCACATTGCCTGTGATACAGTCTGTGATTAAGAGGTTGATGAGACAAAGAATCCTGGAACTATAGATGGTACACAGTCCCCATGATGAAGTAGGAAACACCCAACACAGGTTCCAAGGGTTACGTAAATGTGCAAAGGTGCATATGCCTAAAAAATGGGCACCACAACATGCTTGCAGGCTTTTCTACACAAGAGTTTCAGATTTATGAAAGAAACACTTGGTGTGAGAATCTGCGTAAGAACAATGGGCCTCATTCACCAATATCTTCCTAAGTTATTTCTTAAATTTGTTCTTAAGAAAGTTCCTAAGAATAATCTACCTGTGATTCATGAAGTGTTCTTAAACAGAAGAATTGTTCGCAGGTGTGTTCTTAGAAATGATGAATCCCAATATTTCGTAAGTTGAAAGCTCCTATTTAGCATTGGTAAACGCCCCGTTAATTCCCATAAAAGGGCATGATATGGCAGGGCCGTGTGCACATTCAGAGAAATGTCAAAATGACGTGGTAAAGACGGTGGAGGCCTCGACAAAAGACAAAAAACGTAATAATAATTCTGAAGTTGAGGTAGGCTACAGCTGCAAGAAGTTAGCAACAAACGACACATCATATTTAATAGCGTCAGCTGTGGATACAAAGTAGTAAATAAAACTGATGGATGGCATTCAATTAGCCTACTCATGCAGTGAACGCTGTATCTGGAGAAGTGCGCATAACTGATGAAGTGAAAAAATAAATGGTTTAACTTTAATCTGAATTCTTAAACAAAAAAACATAGCCTAGAAATCAGTTGACAGTTACAAATATCCATGAGGACTGCTCTTGGTTGCCTAAAGCGTTCCAACAGGTAGCCTACTCGTCGCTCTCTGCAAATAAATCGGTATGGTCAAGGAAGATGTGATCCCTCCTCAGGGAACGATCTGCAACATTTTGCAGCAGCAATAAATACGCCATTGTGTGGTGTAGTCCTAGTGTGCGGAATAAGCCTACTTTGGGTTTATACAGTGATAAGTCATGTTAGCCTGGCTGCCAGCCCAACTTCTCCCCGCCCACAAAAAAATTTGGTCAGGAAGTTGGGTCTGGAGGGTCTCGTATTGGGAACAACTACATAAAACCAGGATCTGGGCGGACCAATGAAATTGCCAGGGCGGGCTTTATACGATGATGGACAGATGATCAACAGTAACGTAATCAACAACGTCACAAAAGAACCCTTGGGTTTAATTCGTTTTCAACAAACAACATATTACGTTGCTCTGATTGGTTGTAGGTCTATCCAATTGAGCGAAGAGGCATTTGTTTTACGAGTTCGGTTGAAACACGCCCCATACCCAGGTAAAAAAAAAATATGCTAAGTATACTAAATCTTAGCATACTTGAGTATACTTGAAGAGTGATTAATCACCAGTATACTTCAAGTTATTGAATGATTAGTTAATTTGAAGTGTGCTATTTTGGAACAACTTATTTTGTACTTAATATATTTAAGTTGTAATTAAATTGTACTAAAGCACAATTTAAAGTATATTAAGTGCACTTTTACGTGCTAAAGTGGAACAACTTCAAGTATACTTAGTACACTTTAAGTATACTGCTAAAGTGGAACAACTTCAAGTATACTTAGTACACTTTAAGTATACGGCTATGTCCATATACTTAAAGTGTACTAAGTATACTTGAAGTTGTTCCACTTTAGCACATAAAAGTACACTTAATACACTTTAAATTGTGCTTTAGTACAATTTAATTACAACTTAAATACATTTAATACAAAATAAGTTGTTTCAAAATAGCACACTTCAAATTAATTAATCATTCAACAACTTAAAGTATACTTAAACTAATTAGTCTTCAAGTACACTCAGGTGTGCTATGATTATCTTTCTTGACATTTACTTTTTTACCTGGACCCTGGAGGGACATTTCGTCAAAGTCAGAGCACGAAGCGCACTGGAGTACCAGTCGCACTTTCAATGCAAACGTACCACTGCGTAGCCATTGTTGAGCGAAAGCAATTCACATGATGGATTTTATGCAGATGCACTGATTGTAACGGATAGCTATCTAACTAGACAACATTTACAATCAGGGTGAACACTCAAATTATCTAAACTATAGACCATAGCATTACACATATCAAAACAAAACGAACACAACAATAGAACTCCAAACAATGCTTATTTAACCAAGCTAATGCCCTTAACTTAGTAGCTTTTCATCTTGCCGCAGGGCATTCTGGGTACCAAGAGCAATGCACGAGTGTCGGCGATCTTACAGCATTGTGTAACATACTTCGGTTGTGGATACTAGTATCTCCAGAAATAAAGCCAAGTCACTCATTTAGTGGAAGAATCCATTGTTATGTCTACGAAATTATTTTTGTTAATGTTTAGTTACCTACCTTGCAAATCATGAGGATAGCCTATTGTAGCAGACCTTTCTATGTGACAAAGGACAAGGGTGTTTTGTCCCTCGGAAGTTGCTTTAGGCTTGATGCTGAAACCATTAGTTCACGTGAAATCAGTGAGGGCTGTTCGAATGGTTATGTCAAGAAGAGCAGTGGTAAAATACAAGTTTTGAAAAGATACCGCGTCCGTGTCTCATGGTCCACACGATCATATACAATTTTATCTAAAACGAGCTTACAAAGAGCTTGTTTACACTACCAAAGTTGAATTAAGCTAGTAATGTTAGCGATGCTAACGTTAGCTTGCTAGCTAGCCTTTAACATTTCACTGGGTCTTGCAGCTGTTTGATTAACTGAAATTATTATGAAATGTTATGTTCTACTAGCCATTTGCCTACTTTAGCAAGTCACTGTATTTCCAAGCCCTGATAGTGCAACTGAGACGATACCGAAAATAATTCCTCAAGTAATAAGCCCCCGTTCAAGTGTTGAGCATTAGAGATCTTGAAAGAAGCCACTTTTTTGTTCTAAAACCGGACTATGAGCCACTTCGAAATAGAAGCCGTACAAGCACAATAAAACTGTAAAAAAAAAAAGAGGTACATTACTCTACTACACACTACAGTACAGCAAATGTATACCAGTACACTGAAGGCTGAATTGATCAAGGGACTTCGAAAGTAACTTAAAATATCCTAACATTTCAGCATATTAAAATGTTTATTTTTAAAGTAAGCTTTAAGTGCATTGTTACAAAGTAAATTTTTAGCATGCATTTTAAAATATACAAATAATATGTTTAAACACAAAGTTCCAGTTGTACACTTTAGAAATTACATATACGTTTTACTTAAAGTATATTTTTGTATAATATATTTACTAAAAGTGTACTGTAGTACAATTTTTTTAAAGTGTGTTCAACGTATTAACGTTAAAATTGGTAAAAGCATGATGGTAGTATACTTTTTATATATTCACAGATGGTACACTTTTTCTTAGTATATTTAAAATGTACTATTGAAAATGTGAATATGCTTGAAATACTCTTAAGTATACTTTTTTTTCACCTGGGTAGTCACAGCCCAACGGAGAGTTTTCAGACTCATATTCTGACTAGAATTCTGAGTATGACAACGTCAGGCTAAAGTTACGTATTATTTGATGGCAAAGTTCCCTGTTAACATAATTGATTGGAATTGAAGGCAAAGCAAGGCTAGTTTACAGTTTTTGAATGACCTATCTCAGAGCAGCTTTATAGAATGTATGGTTACTGTATTGAAAAAAAGAGGCATTACTGTATTCTTACTTTCTTGTGTTGCTCTATATTGTTATTTTTCCACACCAGATCAGCCCAAAGAGGTCCTCTTTACTGTCTATACCATATGGTCATGCAATTGAAAGAACCTCAACACCTGAGTGTTTCCTAGTTGGGAATCAGCTGTTTCTCAGTAGCAATGGAATAAAATACAGGGGATATATTTGTGTTTCAATTCACAATATAAACATCTGTTCCCTTTGACTTTAACCAATAATTTAGGTTTTGAACATGATGTTATCTGTTTTGCTGACAGTGAAAGCATTGGCAAATTGGGCAGTAAAAATCGATTGTTTTGGTCTTGGTTGAGCTTGTGTGTAAAAGAAGTTAAAGCATTTAAAATTTGTATTTACTCTATGCATTTTGTGTCAAAGCAACAAGAAATGTGTTAATTGTATAGCCTACACAGACGGATGTTGTGCTCACTGTGTTAAGAGTTTAGGAAACTTGTTAAAGGTATTGAAAAAACTGTCATAGCGATTGTAAAATACTGTATTTATATAGGCCTAGCACAATTCGTACACAATAGAAATTCCAAGTGCTTTACAAATGAGCAGAAGTGTAAGTGTAGTGTGTATTTACTAAAACAAACAAAAACAAATTGTAAAATTATGAAGATGATTAGTTGGAGAGAAATATTCAATTTTAACGGACAAAAAAAGTACAACTACTTATTTTGCGCAAACCTGTCAGCTCTCAATTGTGCGTAAGAGTGCTCTTGGGTGTGCGTAAATTCTGTTCTTACCTAAGAACAAATCCCAAATAAGAAAACATTGGTGAATGCCAGAATCTTCGTGAAAACTGCGTAAGTGGGGTTTGAGAACAAATTTGTTCGTAAGAACATTTGGTTGAAACCCAATGTCTAACTACTGACACAAAAAGCAAAATTTGGAGAAAAAAAAGTGTATGTGCATGTTAAGGTGAATAAACCATAAGGTTTCACTGGATATAATTTATATATTTATATACTTATATATAAGTTCATGAAATGTTTTTAGAAAAGGTTTTGGTCTCAGTTTTTTGATACTTGAGTAGAATCTATGCATACAATTGTATCAACGTAATGAATGGACGGCATGACAGCTCCCCTAAAGTGAAGCCAACACATCTCGATCGCCCCCTCGAATTGTGCTAGTGGCTGGCTGCAGTATAGGTCATATCCCTTCATGTTAGAGGATGGGACATGAGCCCCCCCCAAAAAAGTGCACGTAAATATTTTTTTTCCAAAGATGATTTCTGTCATTTTGGGTAGTTATTATCACGCTGATGTCTGTTCAAGTGGTCATTTGTTATTTGACGATATAAAAATGGGTTAGTGTGTGCTTGCCATTGGGTCGGGCGAGTGTATGAGTAAGACCTCAATACCACTCCACCACCCAATCACTACTGCGCAGACTCTGGCTCCAAATGCCATCACCAGTACAAGATGGCAACACCCATATCCGGGATAGTTTGGCTTCATTTTTGTACAGTGGGAGGAAGCGGAGACGCGTTGTCCATCTATGAGACAAACGTATCGGTCGCCTACGCAGTGTTCATAAATCTGAAAAACTTTGCGTACTGAGTTTTCCAGTTGACTCCATACGCATACTTTTACAGATTAATTTACAGAGTTTGATACATTTGACCCATGGAATTATAGACATGGCACAGTGCCTGTGATGCCATCGATGAGTAAAATGTTGGTGACACACACAGATTTCTGGAATTATAGATAGTACCGTGCCTGTGATGCCGGTGGTGATGACAGGGTTTCACCCTGTCAGTGGTATTAGTACCTACTTTTCTCAGATCACAATTGAAATTCTCAAAAGTATGTGTTCAACCTCCACACTATATAGTCATTTATGCAAATCATAAAAGCAATTTCTCATTATTTTAAACAAATTCCCAAAGCTCTGGCCCAATCATGCAAATTAACCTACAATCATTTGCTGTTTCCTACATTATCAGTTGTGTCATGTTCATGTTGTGTCATGTTAAACAAAATCTATTATAGCCTATATCCTCACAAACATCTAAACCAGAGGCGTAGCCATGGTTAGGCCTACCCACTTTGTTCAAAGGCCTCCCCAAAAACGAAAATATTTGTGCTATGCAGTGCCGTAAAATAGCCTTGTATTTCTGTATCGCCCAATTCAAACTGAATTGGGGATTGCATTGTCTCATTGCACATTGAATCAACATTTGAAAAAAGAAAATGGCCATTGGAACAAAGAGTAAAAGTATGACATGCAATGTATTGAGCATTCATGCATTTGAAAAATGCATTTCCATGAAAAGAGAGTCAAATAAACGTCCATAATAAACACGCATGTGTCATGGAAACAACTTTGCTCTGATATGAGATATTATAAAGTTTTGCTTTTGATGAAACAATTTCTTTTTAATCAACAAGATGATCAATTTTAAAACACATGAATGATTGAACCCCTGTATGTGGACACACTTTTATAACCTATATAGTGTGAAGTGTTAGAATAAGTGTTAAGGATTTGACTATGAGTACATTAAATTGAAGGGAATACCTGTGTTCAATACCTTCTATTGTTAATCCATCATAACACCTTCAATTAAAAAACACTGTCAGAAATATTAATCGTACACAATATGGAGTTTGACATCTGTTTAGCTTAAAAAATCTTTACATGCTGAGTAAAGGTATCAATCAGCCTGTTTAACTAATTGTCAGCATGTCTGACTTCATTTGGGGGATCTTTCTGCACTCTAAGATATGTTGCACAACAGTATTATTTTAACTTGCATAAAATGCACAATAAACATTTCTAACAAACCCCCCCCCAAATTTAGAAAATACACTTTTTACATTTGGATAAAATGTTCATGCATGATGACTATCCCTACTTATCTGACTGCATCAGTTCTACTGTGTTTTTGCTGCCTTTAGTCTGTGTTTACAACACACATGCATAAACAGATACTATCACACACACAGACCCCAGATTTATCTGACAAATAGGTCAGTAGGTGTTCTTAGCTAAGAAATGTAGTTGCGATGTAGGCTTCTCTAAACCTGAGACACACAGACACATTCCTCTATGACACCAGGCAAGCACAGACGTTCTTCTGGAGCAGAGAACATCTCTCATGGCCTTGTCAGAGCTCTTGTCGCTCACTCTCCTCTGTATGCTGGTGGAAGGTGAGACTCAAGATAACTTTGTAGCCCCATTTATTAATATTTGTTTCAGGTGTTTGTGGTGTAGATTCCAAAAAACTATGAGGTACCCCCTTGTGGTGGGTTCGGGATCATAAAAAGCCTCAGATTGAAGGAAATTCAAATTACCAAAATAACTGTAGATTACATCTAAGGCAAAAAGACAGAGAAATGTGCAAATGCTAACCATGCTGATGCCTATGAGTTGAAGCAACAGGATGCCATGAATATTTCCATTTACTGTGGTTGTCCGCTAAGTATACGTGCACTATATCTGTAAACCTCTGGTAAGTACACATTTTCAGATGACCAAACCCTAACTATATTTGTATTTCTAATGATCTGGTATTGATCACATGTTGAGGCTGTTTGTCAGTGTGTACACATCTGTCTCGTTGCCAACCCCAACATCTCATGCATGGATGCTACGCATTAAAGATGTCTGTGGGTCAGAGTGCAGATGAGCAGAAATCATTAGCTGCTGTTTTGTGGTGCTGTGGAGGATAGTGTGTATAGTGCTGTGGGGACCAGCCAAGTCCTCGATTCTGAAACCTCAGGCCTGGTGAGCGATGAATCATCCATCCACCTGCGCTGGGTCCACCACTCCTACCGCTCTACTGTGGTGTATGACAGCAAGAAGGGACAAGGCCAGAGAGGCCAGACCACAGCAGAGCTTCACCTGCTCCTAGAGCACCTGCAACTGGGCGACACAGGGAGGTACACAGCAACCATCTACGACAACGAGGGCCTTCTCTTGAAAAACACCACCATTCTTTTACATGTCCTATGTAAGTATCAATGGAATGTACTGATATGGAACTGTTTTCTATTTGGTTAAACAAGGCATCCTGACATACAGGATGTCATACTGATCATACAGTAACTGCAACAACAACAAAATCCACAACATGCACGTCCTGATCTGGAATAAAATCAGTATTTGATTTTTATGTGAAGTGTATGATTTGCCTCACAGTTGGTACTAAGTGGACTTGCCCTTTGCTTTCACTGTCATGGTTAAGACAAATCAAGAGCAAGTATAAGACAGTAGTTATACATACTGTAGTATCTGACAGTAGTTATACAAACAGTAGTATCTGACCCAAGTAGTCTTTAGACATACCTACTAACTGAACCAGGTGTGAGACTAAGACAGACCATTCTTTACTGTATATTATACATTGGGTCTCTCATTTTATCTCTCTCTCGCTCTCAAATACACACCCATACAGTGCACGCACCACTTTGCTTGTGGTTTTAGAACATGGTTAGTGCTCACCATTAAATATGACCAAACATGTTTTTGTCGTCAGCTCCTGTGTCTAAACCCAGAGTCACACACAACTGTAGCAGCGAATCAGCCAGGCTCCTGTGCGATGTAGGCAATGATGTCAAGGTGAACGTGTCCTGGAGGCTGAATGGACAGGAAACAGGAGAGGCAGGACTGACTCTGTCTGTCCCCAGGTCTGACAAGAAGATCAGACCTGGGGACAAATATGCATGTCTGGTGAAAAACAGAGTGAGTGAAGAGAAAAGTGAACATGTCCACCTTGAATGCACAGGTATCCAACAGAAAATTGTTTCACTTTGTTTCATTTTATATTCTTTAAAAGGTGCTTTGTAGCAGAAAAATGCACCTAACCTGAGTCAGAGACATCTAAAAGATAAAAAGTGTTTTGTTGTGATGACTAGATGAGTACACAGAGGCCTCTTCTCCAGTGTTGCTGTTTGGTCTGGAGCGCTGGATCTCAGTATCCATTCTGGCAGGTTTGACCAGCCTGATCTTCATCATTATCATCATCATCTGTGTGTGTGTGTTCATGAGCTGGCAGCGCAAGAATCCTGTTGACGGTACGGATCATACACTTGTAAACACACTCTAACATACATACTCAAACACACTTTCTCATTTGCATACACACATACAGATGTAAACTGTAAAAACAAGATAAGATTTGAGTATTATCTTTTGGTAGACTTTTGCTACAATGTGCTGTTGCCTATTGTAACTCCACAGTTATGTTAGCATGATCAAGAAGACATGTTTTTCCTCTTGTAAATGTATTTGAAACTACATGTAAACTTGTATGATCAGAGTAATGTGTCAGGCCAAATGCCCATGCTCTACTATTCTAGCAGTCTTCATGTATTAGCCCCTAATAGTTATACCTCTGTAGAAGAGGAGGTGATACGACGTGCCACCCTGACCAAACCACATTGCCAAGCAACCCTCCACCAACGCTGCCCTCCACCCGGAGCCCAGGGTGGAGCACGACCCCAAAACAGAGCTCCAACCCTACCCACAAGTAACTCCCAGCGCCAGGCTCGACCCAAACCTCCAGAGCAACTACCCATTTTGGTTCAACCACAACTGACGGTCAGACGGACAGCACCTCGAACGAATAGGAGCTAAATCTGTGCATTCATATGTATGGCTGTGTGTATGTGTAGTCCTTAAAGCTTTGCGAAACAAGTTTCGTACATTTTCAAGAGAACATTCTGCTTGCATATCTGAGTATTTCTTGTGTGGTGTGGTGTTGTGGTTAGAGGAAACTCTGTCTTCCTGTTTCAACAGTTAGAACACTGAACTAGGTTAGCAGTTCCACCTGCTTTTCTGAAACAGACCACATCCTGGTCTCGTGTTCCAATCAGTGTGGGCCTCAGCACCACTATGCACTCTCATTTATCTGCGGTGTCTGTGCTTGAGTGGAAGGAGAGGTGAACCGAGAAATGGCAAACAGAGGCACTTCAGTTTGGTTTCAACATGTAATGAGGCTCACATCTTCTAGAAAAGGGCCAGAGTGTGGTTTTGTTGGTGTCAATATGAAACTAGCACTTCTGAAAGAATTAAAATTATTTGGTTTAGCAGTGTGATCTACCCAGTATGGATCCAGTGTCTAATCACAGAATGCATATACTGCTTCTCCATATACTATTGCACAATTACAATTTGTCCAGAAATGTACTTGAAAATGAAGGAAAATTACTTTACTTGCTTTCAAACCCTAGTTTTAAATCTTGATTAACTTTGAATATTGTTTAAACTTTTATGCTTAATTGATTTTAGCTATGATTTTATTATTATTATGATCGTCTAAAATGTTCGTATTTTAAGCCAAACTGTGTTTCCCCCTTATGAATAAATATAAAAGACATGGTGAACATACCCTTCAGAACATCCACGCTACCTTAAAAATATTCACCGCTTGCAACCTTCCAGACTACAGTCATAATAAATGTAATTTACTTTTTCCAATTTTACTAGCACTCAGGGACCCTGCCAAATGTAATTTTTTGTTCATAAGCCAAATTCAATTTTATTTCCATCAGACCAGAGGATGTCACATAATAAGGCATCTGTAAGGCATTGCACATATCATGAAT
This sequence comes from Hypomesus transpacificus, assembly GCF_021917145.1. NCBI lineage: Eukaryota > Metazoa > Chordata > Actinopteri > Osmeriformes > Osmeridae > Hypomesus > Hypomesus transpacificus. The sequence goes on from NC_061082.1 coordinate 11,630,078, forward strand.
GCAACATGAGCGTGTTGGAACATGTTGGGCTTTATAAATAAAGTGTTATAAGTACGGTAATACTAAAGAAAGGGCTCAAATGGTGAGTGTACAGAGTACATTCATCCAGTTCAGGACACATAGCTAGACAGTCACACTCATCTCTGTTCAAACCCTCATGCTCCAGCTTACACATGTATCACGCCTGGGGCAATCCTGAGTATGTGTGTGCATAGGACGTCCTTGGTGGGAGATCCAGAGAGGTAACACTCACGCTCCTATCAAGGCCCAGTAACCAGGTCCCAGCATGCCACCGAGGAGATTAGGTGGTTCTTACAGTCACGCCACCACCATCTCTCTCCCAGCTGGATCACCAGAGACCAGCTGTCTGACTACAGAAAGTAACCTTACAGGATAAATGGCCAAGCCAAGCCACACACACAAGCCTCACACAAATACATTCACACGCAAACACATTCACACACACAGCAGTTTGAACGGGGTTGGGTGGCAGTATAGTGGTTGTCTGACACATTTGCAAGCAAGCGTGGACACACAGCGTGTGTTTGTCCGCATACACACAGGGGACAAACAGTTCAGGCTCTGAGCTTCAAGATACCAACTACGCACATGGTCATTCTACACATGGTCATTCTACACACATTCTGTTTTTGTTGGGTCTACCATCAATCACAAACATCCACCTATCAAAACTTGCAGCAGTGAATGAGCTCACGCCCAAATAGGTTTAACCTAGGAAAGAGACAGACAGACAGTTACCCTGTTCCCAGCAGTTATGAAAAATGTTGTAGGCCTCCGCGCTAGCTCCGTCGAAGCCCTGCATCCTCCCCCTGTGGACCACCATCTTGTGTCACCAGCAGGTACTTAAAAGCAGCTTCATCTGGGTCCACCTGTCCAGAGCATTGCTGTGGCTGCATGTGTGTCTCCCTCATGGAGTGAGATTCATCACATGATAAAGAAGGGAAACGGGAAGTGTGAAACACAGCGAGATAGATAAAGAGAAGATGAGAGGGAAAGGGGAAAACAGAGAGTCAGACAGTCAACGGTCAATGACCTATTCCTCATCTCCCCAGTGTTTTGATGATGATGATAATAATGATGATGATGGAGGAGAAACCAGAGGAAGCAGGAGGGATATTTAAGGGAAAGACACATGAGAATGATGATCGGGACAGGTTACCAAGGCAACAAAACGTTCATCTTTGGTGCAGCTGACGATGACCATGAAAACCTTGGACAGGAAATACCTCAGGAAGTGCTTGGTCCTTTATAAGACCGCAGACATACTGCTTAGTGATGATGATCAGTAATTGTTCCCTCAAGCAAACATCCAATCAGATCAGTAAGCTTGTCTTGTGTGTGCTTCTCACCTCCACCTGGCAGGTGTGGGAAAATGCCTTGGGGTAGCATCCAATCAATTCATCCCTCTGTGGCAGCCATGGCAGCATTCTGGCCAGCAGAGGGCAGCGCTCCTCTTCCTGTGCAACTTACAGTACAGATGCGCTGGAGAGACACTAGGAAATTTCACGCTCTTCCACCACACGGTGGAACTAGGGAGACGAGGTTGGAAACAGATGACAAGATAATGTCAAGACACATGCTGCCTATCACTGTTCTGCTGCAAGCCTCCTTTATACACACACACACACACACACACACACACACACACACACTGATCCTTGCCTCTGAGGCGAACAGAATGGCCTGGTTTTAGGACTTCATGAAAGTGTATGCTCTATATGTGGGATTTGTTTACTAGGCTACTTATCTACATGCAATTTTTTGTAGTTTAACCTAGGAAAGAGACAGACAGACAGTTACCCTGTTCCCAGCAGTTATGAAAGATGTTGTAGGCCTCCGCGCTAGCTCCGTCGAAGCCCCGCATCCTCCCCCTGTGGACCACCATCTTGTGTCACCAGCAGGTACTTAAAAGCAGCTTCATCTGGGTCCACCTGTCCAGAGCATTGCTGTGGCTGCATGTGTGTCTCCCTCATGGAGTGAGATTCATCACATGATAAAGAAGGGAAACGGGAAGTGTGAAACACAGCGAGATAGATAAAGAGAAGATGAGAGGGAAAGGGGAAAACAGAGAGTCAGACAGTCAACGGTCAATGACCTATTCCTCATCTCCCCAGTGTTTTGATGATGATGATAATAATGATGATGATGGAGGAGAAACCAGAGGAAGCAGGAGGGATATTTAAGGGAAAGACACATGAGAATGATGATCGGGACAGGTTACCAAGGCAACAAAACGTTCATCTTTGGTGCAGCTGACGATGACCATGAAAACCTTGGACAGGAAATACCTCAGGAAGTGCTTGGTCCTTTATAAGACCGCAGACATACTGCTTAGTGATGATGATCAGTAATTGTTCCCTCAAGCAAACATCCAATCAGATCAGTAAGCTTGTCTTGTGTGTGCTTCTCACCTCCACCTGGCAGGTGTGGGAAAATGCCTTGGGGTAGCATCCAATCAATTCATCCCTCTGTGGCAGCCATGGCAGCATTCTGGCCAGCAGAGGGCAGCGCTCCTCTTCCTGTGCAACTTACAGTACAGATGCGCTGGAGAGACACTAGGAAATTTCACGCTCTTCCACCACACGGTGGAACTAGGGAGACGAGGTTGGAAACAGATGACAAGATAATGTCAAGACACATGCTGCCTATCACTGTTCTGCTGCAAGCCTCCTTTATACACACACACACACACACACACACACACACACACACACACACACACACACACACACACACACACACACACACACACACACACACACTGATCCTTGCCTCTGAGGCGAACAGAATGGCCTGGTTTTAGGACTTCATGAAAGTGTATGCTCTATATGTGGGATTTGTTTACTAGGCTACTTATCTACATGCAATTTTTTGTAGTTTTCTTGCAAAATGTAGGATATTAATACTTTTACAGTATATATTTAAGCATTTTAGTCCATACTTGCTTTATGCCTGCTTTGTTTTGAATATGTCTCTTGCGTTGTTTTTCACTGCTGATGGTATGTCTGGTACCTGAGTGTTCCCCACCATTGATATGCTATGTGAGATGTGACTGTTGAAGCTCAGCTACGTCATCGTGGCTCAGACTTGTTCATTTGAGGAATTCTTGAAAACAGGCACATCTCTTGAGCCAACATGGAGGACATCGAAGCAGTTTCATAACATAGAGTAGGAGGAGCTTGGATTGTCTGTAACTTGAAAGGCTTGTAGTAGAGACGACGTGGGAAAGAAAAGTGGAAGATGCGTTGTGCGTTTAACAATGCAAGCTTAATATAACAATGCATGCTTTGCATGAAGAATGTAACCTTTTACAGCACGTGTTGCCAATGTGATTAATTTCGCGTTCTCACGTTGATGCAGTTTTTTCAACAGTGAAGTCTTTTTCGGTTAGACTGTAGCTTTAGTTCTGTTGAGCTGTTAACTGCCTACCTGGTGTAGTGTTGGGACTGACAGCGGCTGGCAGGCACGCGTCAAGTTCTTTAGAGACTGACGACACACTGTTTCCTCGAGGAAGAGTAGGGAACCGGGAAGCTCGGACAAGGTGGGGCCAAACCAAGGCCAGCAAACGTTTGTTTAAACATTCACGTTGCTTCAAAGTGAACAGCTAACCGGGATCCCAGAGAGCCACACCAAAATAATCTAATACCAACTGTACCCATTAGAATTTGGGAAGCCTTTTCTTGTAAACCCGCTGACCATGCTTCTGGATTTGTCTTATGGGGTTTGCCTGTGGTTTACACCATTCTAACGACAGTTAGTATAGACGTATCGTGTGTTTTTATTTACGGTTTCTGGCAAATTTTCCCAACTAAGTCGGACTATGGCGGACGACGACATTCTCTTTGAAGACGTCTACGAGCTGTGCGAGGTCATTGGGAAGTAAGTATCACGTTGTATTATTATTTGAGCTGTTACCTTGTGCAATCTTATCGTCGATACAAGGAAGCCGCCAGGTAAACGCTAGGTGTACGGACAGGCATACCCGTCGCGAGTAGCCTGAATGCCATCATGCTGCCATGATGGCATCTCGATGTTGATACACACGAGTCTGGGGATTTAGTTAACGGCAAGGTTGGCTACTTCACAACTAATATTCCTATCATATTGTATAAGCTGTCCTTAATATCTCCTGTTTAGTAACTGTACGTCTCTTGGTTATTGGTGGTGTGGTTGCTGATTTGATTGAGTGGCTGAGGACAAGCACCTGACCTGCATGTACTTAATGGCCCTGTGTTGGTGCATGCTGTGAGGACCAGGATGTCTGTGTTATGTTGTGTGGAGTGTTATTCGTTCTAGAAAGAGTGAGGCAGGCTATGCACACATTAAGGCAGGCCAGAAGCAAGTAAAAGCACACGACAGACAGCCAAACCAGCACCACCACCTGTCTCCTGTTGTACAGTACAGAACGTCTGCCACCAATCCCAGACTACTCTGGAACCATTCTGTTCATTCAGCAGAACGTGTGAGAGTGTTTTCTTTAAAGCCTCATTGAATCTTCAACTGTGTTTTTATCCTGGGTGGAGGAGATTAGCTGGGGAATCCAAGCCAAACAGGGGCCATTGAGGTGGTGTCTCTTAATAAGCCTAATGCCCAGTCTCCTCGCATTTTTGCAGGATCAGTAGAACCATGTAGCCTAAATGGAAGATCTATAGCAGTAGGTCCACAAAGCTGCCAACTGTGTGGAACATTTTAAGTTGAGAGCAGAATATTCTGTTCTCATCTATACTGTTAACAGCATTCAGTAACAAGTTCTCATTTTTAGAGCTCTGACCTCAGACCAGGGTTGCAAAGGGGCGGGACATTTCCGGAAAGTTTCCATGGGAAGCTTTAATACAAACTTTAAACAGTTTTCAACCCTTGCTTTTGTGAGCCTTTTGCGAACCATTTGTGTGCGTGTTCCCAAACAGTGACCAGTTGCACTCAGAGGCGGCAAATGTTGTTGGGATAGGATGATGGAGGCTACAGGTGCAAGGGCCTCAAATCCACAAAGTCCCTTCCACCAGTAGATACAGATCTGTTCTGGCTCAACTACCATATTCCCTTCCCAAAGGCCATCCTTGGTACAGTACTTCGCCAGACTGCTGAGAACTTCATCAAGACCCATGTGGTGAGATAATAATAACAGTGGAAGCTCTGTTGATCTCTTCACCAGAAAGTATGCTTTTCTCATACTCTGGGTCCAGCATGTGTGCTGCTGCATACTGGCTTCATGCAGAACTCTTGGCGCTTCTCCGTTGATTTGACTACTGCGGTTTCCAGTGCTTGGAGCAGCAGGGAAGTGGGCAGGACAGCTTGGATTTCTTCTTTGAGCTCAGCAAACAGACATCTGACGAGAGAGACGCAGATGACTGAAACTTGGGGCACTTGGCTATATGCTGCTGCATCTTTGTGGCATTCTTAACATAGAGCTTTGCACAGTATTTGCAAATGCACACAGCCATTCCTTCTACATTGGCTGAGGTGAAATGTATCCGCACATCAGATGGAGCACGTGGCACTGTTCTGTAGAATAAAAGCGTGTACAAAACACAAATGCAATGCCATGCACAGATATAAATAGATACATTTAGAATTTGGAATATTCCCAAATGTTTTTTTTATAATTAATTCTGGAAACAGGCTAGATGAGTAGATGGGCACCCAATCAGCATGCTAAATCAAACATTTACCTATGTTCTTGTATTGGATTGCTAGGTAAACTTTAATACCACAGATCAAATATATTTACCCTAGTAATATCATCAAAAGTTACTTTGTAGTCCTTGGTCTCATGCCTTGTGGCTTCAATAGTCATGCCATATGGTGCCGGATTCTATAAATGATCTAGATCTGTTTATGTGATGGAGGAATGCACAGTGCAGGCAGGGGGTGTGGCCTCAATAGCCCTGCAGTAAGTAGGGTGCTGTGTGCATGTGATAGAGGAATGTGCAGGGTAGAAATCTAACAGAATTGGCATTAAATCTGGTTGTTTTAACCAAGATTAGGCTATGCTGCAAAAAAAAGATCAAACTACATTTAAGTTCCCTGTTATGCTAACCTGCAATTTATCACATTTAAAGTTAATTCCATTAATTCCTGTTAATTTCCATGGACAGTTTGAAATTCCTGGAATTTTGCAACCCTATCTTGGACGGTGTTTGTCTTCGTATCTGGCATGTCCAGATTGAACCACTCTGCTGTCCAGCTATACCCTTCCTGGGGCACATGGAGATTACAATGAGGAAAAGGTGGAGATGCAAAGAGGGAGGGGAAGGAGAGTAGAGTGAAGGGTTGAGTTCATTCGTTTAACTCACACCCTGCATGCTGTAACTTCAGACTCCTATAATATGTCCTCCTGAGAATGTGTGTGTGTCTACCTCACTGGCACCTGAAATCCCTACAACAGTATAGTACTATGTATACTGATGAGATGAGATTAAGGGGTAACCCTAACCCTGGAAGATACCACACTAGCTGGTGTTGAAGGGAAGGGATTGTGTGTGTGTGTGTGTGTGTGTGTGTGTGTGTGTGGGGGGGGGGGGGGTGTAACAATATTTTCCTCACAACATTATCTTCCAGTTTTGTGCCAAGAATCTTTTGATTTCTTTAATTGTTATAATTGCATATGTTTATCTTAACAAGTTGTTAACAAGTGAAGTGTGTCAGTTAGTATGAGGCAGTCCTGTCTGGTCAGCCTTCTGAACACAGGTCATGAGAGCAGACGCCCCACAGCCTCAACAGGAGCTCAGCATTAATGGGCTCATATTTCATCTTCCTTTCTCCCTCCTTCAAATCCCTCTCAGAGCATGTGTGCTCCCTCTCCTCCTTCCCCTGGAGGTATTTCCTCACTGTGTTTCTGTGTTTCCTGAATGGGGTCAGTAGGCTGTGTGTGGGTGTGTGTGTGTGTGTGGGGGGGGGGATTTTCATAAAGCGTAAGGGATACACTGGCCTAAATGAGCAAGAAACTATAGGACTGGAAATGGATAGCAGGAAACTCTAGGACTGGAGATGGTTAGTGCCAGGATAATGTTAGAATCATGATTGGTATTAATGTTAGTATGTTTGAGGTATTCAGTTTGTTTTAACTAGACTAAATTGACTGAAGTTAACACAACCTCCTACCTCTAGTGAACATTAGTCCAAGCACCTAGTGAAGTGTATAGTGTGAGGTCAATATGGCTGAAAAAGATCCATTGTCAAACTGGCTCTAAATTATTTTAGGTAAATGTCAATGCTTCAAACAACGTCAAGCGGCACTGCATTCCATTTGATTGTAAAAAGGACACCTGCAAAGAACGAACTTTGCACTGTGCCCAGTTCTTAAGAT